>NW_021832866.1:0-22500 GCF_006345805.1 Octopus sinensis
CACACATATATATATAATACAATACAGCTGGTGATGGTCTATGGTAAATAGACGTACCACTGGTAATTATCTGCTTTAAATATATAGAAAATACAGCTGGTGATGGTCTATGTTAAATATAGACAGTGCAACTGATGATTATCTGTTTTAAATATAGACAATGCAACTAGTGATGGTCTATTTTAAATATAGACAATACAGCTGGTGATGGTCTATTTTAAATATAGACAATGCAGCTGGTGATGGTCTATATTAAATATAGACAATGCAACTGGTGATGGTCTATTTTAAATATAGACAACACAGCTGGTGATGGTCTATTTTAAATATAGACAATACAGCTGGTGATGGTCTGTTAAATATAGACAATGCAGCTGGTGATGGTCTATATTAAATATAGACAATGCAACTGGTGATGGTCTATTTTAAATATAGACAATACAGCTGGTGATGGTCTATTTTAATATAGACATACAGCTGGTGATGGTCTATTTAAATATAGACAAACACACATGGTCTGTTAAATATAGACAATGCAACTGGTGATGGTCTATGTTAAATATAGACAATACAACTGGTGATGGTCTATTTTAAATATAGACAATGCAGCTGGTGATGGTCTATATTAAATATAGACAATGCAACTGGTGATGGTCTATTTTAAATATAGACAATGCAACTGGTGATGGTCTATTTTAAATATAGACAACACAGCTGGTGATGGTCTATTTTAAATATAGACAATGCAACTGGTGATGGTCTATTTTAAATATAGACAACACAGCTGGTGATGGTCTATGTTAAATATAGACAATACAGATGTTGATGATCTATTTTAAATATAGACAATACAGCTGGTGATGGTCTGTTAAATATAGACAATGCAACTAGTGATGGTCTATGTTGAATATTGACAATGCAACTGGTGATGGTCTATGTTAAATATAGACAATGCAACTGGTGATGGTCTATTTTAAATATAGACAATGCAGCTGGTGATGGTCTGTTAAATATAGACAATACAGCCGGTGATGGTCTATTTTAAATATAGACAATACAGCTGGTGATGGTCTATATTAAATATAGACAACACAGCTGGTGATGGTCTGAGATTACATAAGTGATTGCTGTTGTCTTTGCTGTTCCCATCATATTCAATGTTGCTTTCTTCATTATTAAAATTTACATGACATCACCAACACCACTACATTACATTCACAATCCTACCACCACTATATACTACCACCAGCACTGCTCAGACCACTACCACAATGCACATCATTGCCACCACCACCACCACTACCACTCTTACTACTTGCATAACATCACCAGCAGCATTTCTTCCTCTGCCACTACACCCACCACCACAACCACTTTTCACCACAACCACCATCACTACTACCGCCACCACTGCCATCACCACACATTTTATTCTACCATTCAACAGAACCAAAGCATTGTCTTACAATTTCTTTTATCACTGATATTGCAGTTGTGGTGATGGTGGTGGTAGTAGTGGTGGTGGTGGGGATGATAATAGTGATGATAGTGGTGGTGGTAGTGGTGGCGGTAATGGTGGCGGTAGTGGTGGTGGTGGTGGTGGTGGTGGTGGTGGTGGTAGTGGTGGTGGGGATGATAATAGTGATGACAGTGGTGGTGGTAGTGGTGGCGGTAGTGGTGGTGGTGGTGGTGGTGGTGGTGGTAGTGGTGGTGGGGATGATAATAGTGATGATAGTGGTGGTGGTAGTGGTGGCGGTAATGGTGGCGGTAGTGGTGGTGGTGGTGGTGGTGGCGGCGGCGGTGGGCGTGTTGGCAGTGGCGGTGGTGGGAGATGTATCTGGTGTGGTAGTATTGGTGGTAGCTGGATGTTGTTAATGTTGTAGTGTTACTTTGAGGTAGACAGGTGTGGTTAGTGCTACAATAGCGAGGGGTAATTGTGGTTGGTCTTCCAGTTGGAATTGTAGTCTTGGTGATGGTTGTAGTGGTGGTGGTGGTGGTGGTGGTGGTGGTGGTTGCTATTTTAGATGACATAGTAGTTCAGCATTTTTCTCATAAACTCATTTGTGTTTTTTTAATGCGATTGTTTTTCTCATTTCTAATTTCACAGATTCCATCAAAAAATCTCTGCCTCTATGCATGTGTATGTAGATACCTGTGTATATATGTGTATGTGTGTGTGTGTCTGAGTATATATGTTTCTGTGTAAATACATTTGCAAACGTGTGTGTGTGGCTCTGCATATGTGATTATATATGTGTGAATATATCTGCATGCATGTGAGTGTGTGCTTGTACCTGTATGTGTTTGTACATCTATGCTTGTATGTGTGTGTTTGTGTGTGCCTTGGCAAGTGTGTGTGTGTGCATATGCATGTGCTTGTGTATATATGTGTGTATGTATTGCATATGTGTATATCTGTGTGTGTGTGCCTTTGTATATGTGTGTGTATGTGTTATAAATGTGTGTTGTTTCTTTTTTAAAATCATAATAGTTATTATGACTTTAAATTTTGTAAATTATAACTTTTAATAGATTTTTTGAAGAATTGTCTCTGTGTGTGTGTGTGTGTGTGTGTGTCGTGGGTGTTAATGTATGTGTCTATGTAAGTGTTTTGTGTGTGTGGGTGTTGAGATCCATTTAATTTTGTCTGCTCATGTGTATGTCTGTGAGTCGAGTGAGTGAGTGGGTGGTTTGACGGAGGTATGGTGCTTGCATGCGTGCACATGTCTGTGTGTGTGTGTGTGTTGACTTGATTAATGAAAATAGGTATAGGTGTGGATGTGCGGTAAGAATCTTACTTCCCAGCTATATGGTTCCAGGTTCAATCCTACTGCATGGTACCTTGGACAAGTGTGTCTTCTACTACAACCCCAGGCCAAACAATGCCTTGTGAATGGATTTGGTAGATGGAAATTGGAAGAAACCCATTGTGTGCGTGTGTGTATGTGTGTGTGTGTGTGTATGTATCTATATGTATGTGCCTTAGTGTCTGTGTTTGTCCATCCCCCACCACTTGACAACTGGTGGTGGTGTGTTTATGTCCCTGCAACTTAGTGGTTCAACAAAAGAGACTGATAGAATAGATACTAGGTTTGTAAAAAACAAAAGTCCTGGGGATCGATTTGCTCAACTAAAACCCTTTAAACCAGTGCTCCAGCATGGTCAAAGTCAAATGAATGAAACTAAGTAAAAGATAAGAGTTAAAGGAATCTTTTCTACTCTAGGCACGAGGCCCGAAATTTTTGGGGAAGGGGCTGGTCAATAAGATCGCCCCTAGTATGCAACTGGTACTCAATTTATTGACCCTGAAAAGATGAAAGGCAATGTCGACCTTGGCGGAATTTGAACTCAGAACGTAAATACCGACGAAGTAGCACTAAGCATTTCGCCTGGCATACTAACGTTTCTGCCAGCTCACTGCCTTTGCGTGCAAACATATTTTTTTCTACTCCAGGCTCAAGGCCCGAAATTTGGGGGGAGACCCCAGTATGCAACTGGTACTTAATTTATCAACCCTGAAAGGATGAAAGGCAAAGTCGACCTTGGCAGAATTTGAACTCAGAACGTAAAGACAGACAAAATACAGCTAAACATTTCACCTGGCATACTCACAATTCTGCCAGCTCTCTTCCTTGATAAGAGTTAAAAGAATAAAAACAGTCCCCACAGTCTGCGATAATGCTGTGAGTGAAAAAGTTAATTAAAAACTCATCTGAATTAATTGTTTTTTTTCAAGTTTTGTTAGAGTTCAGAATGGTTCTTGATTAGACTTTGGTAAGTCTCTAGTACTTCCAAAATACGAAATACTTTCTCAGATCACTGTGCCAAATGCCTTGGAAAAGTCCACAAACACCACAAAGAGGTTTTTAGCTATTATATACATATATATGTATGTGTGTGTGTGCGTATACACACAACACACACACCACACACATATATATATACACATATATATACACACACACATAAATATATATATATATATCTATAGGTGTGTGTGTGTATATATATATATATATATATATATATATATATAAAGTTGTGGTTTTATCTTTTGTTTCTATATTTCAGGGTTATAACCCCTTCTTCAGGACATTTGGAAAAGTTGTTGCTCAAATCTGAGCAAACTTTTTTCTTCCCTTGTTCCAGCCTTACATAACAAATCTCTTTAAACATACATACATACATACGTACATATATACATATACATATACATACATACATATATACATATACATACATACATCTATACACACACTCACCACACACATATAATATATATATATATATAAAATATAACATAATATAATACAATATTATATAATATTATATAATATGATATAAATACCAACAGCAATTCTACATGGTGTTGAGACATACACGGGCCTGGAATGCAGAGGATATGCGAAGACTGGAGAGGAATGAGGCTGGTATGTTCTGCTGGATGGGTAATGTAAGCGCAATTGTGCCACAGAGTGTTAGTGTATTCAGAGAAAAGTTGCCATAAGAGAAATTAGATGCAATGTGCATGAGAGAAGCCTGCAATGGATTGGTCCTGTGATGCAGATGGATGCTGACAGCACGATAAAGTGCTGTTCACTCAAAGTGGATGGAATTCATGGGAAAGAGAGACGTAAGAAGACGTGGGACAAAGTCCTGATGGATGACCCCAGAACGCTAAACCTTTTGGACGTATTGACAAAGGACTGAGATAATTGTCCCCTTGCTCTACTCAAGAAGACCCCTAACTTCACAGCAGAAGTGTCGCGACCACGTCCCCTGGGGAAGAGGATTAGCCTGCAAGAGTTCTGTACTGGTGCCATATTAGAAGCACTTTTGCCAGTGCTGCATAAAAAGCACCCGTACCGGTGCCATGTAAAAGAGCTCATGCTGGGGCCACATTAAAAGCACCTGGTACACACTGTAAGGGGGCTGGCATTAGAAAGGGCATCCAACCATAGAAACCATACCGAATCAGAATGGAACCTAGTTGCAGCTCTCTGGCTTGCCAGCATTGAAAATGGACAATGAAGAATGATGAGGACAATGATGATGATAGCTAAATAACAGGATGCCCTTCATCATATACTCTATACAACACTGCTCTGTAGATGACAACACATCAGTGAAGCTAACACTTTCCCCACTACTTACCCTTCCTCCTCACCAGACGTGATATATGCCCAGGCTGGAGCTACCTTCGTTAGTCTTTGAATGGTTATCTCAGAATATTGGAGACTGATGTAATGTCTTGGTAAATAGTTTCAGTAATTAAGGTGATAGAAGCTTGCTGTGTTGGCCGGGAGATAGATCATTGTTCGAATGGAGATTTATGTGTATTTATAGAAATGGCCTGAGGGTCGGGGTGGGGAGTTGGCGTGGCTGGTGTAGAGATAGTGGTTAGGGTAACGGTGGTGGTGAAGGTGATTAGTAGAGATGATATACTAATGATGATGATGATGATGGTGGTGGTGAGCCATTTAGATTTGTATGTATATATATATATATATATACATACATACATACATACATACATATATATATATATAGATACATACATATATATATATATAGATACATACATACATATATATATAGATACATACATACATATATATATATAGATACATACATACATATATATATATAGATACATACATACATATATATATAGATACATACATACATATATATATATAGATACATACATACATATATATATAGATACATACATACATACATATATATATATAGATACATACATACATATATATATATATATATAGATACATACATACATACATATATATATATATATATAATATATATATATATATATATATATATATACATATGTTCATATGAATGTATGTATGTGTATAGATATTATATTTTATAGTTTTCTTAGTTTTATTTTATGTGTTTGTTTCCTGAAATCTTCATTATCTGAATATTTGATAATTGTACTAATGAATGACATATCGGTAGTTAAGCACATAAGCACACACAAATACACACACACACACACACGCAAGTACATATGTACATATTTACTTATGTATACAGACATATAAACTTATTTCTTATATACATACATAAATATTTAATGTGACTCTAAATATATTTAATCACACTTATTATATATACACATTCATATACTCATCTATTCACATTTACATATATTAAATATACACACTGATTCATACTTTTATATACACTCATACTTATGTGTATCAATATCAATATTCAATGTGTATGCAAATATATTGAATCACATACACACCTATGCACACACATATCTATATGGCTACAGACACAATAAACGGCTACACACACATAAACAATATAGACACATACATACGTGCATAACCACATACACACACACACACACACTGCATTGTTCCAAAACAGTTTACCATTTTGTGAGAAGAAAAGGAAGCAAAATGTCTTGGAGAAATGATAAAATATTCAAAGATATTTGACACTATGGATGAGATTAGGAATAATGGTAAGATGCTGGGTGAATTAAGGGTGGGATAGGTTATACAGTCACATGGGGAGATGGTAGACAGGTAAATTAAACAGGTACAGGGTGGGTAGATAAAGGGTATGATAGTTTATGCAGTCATATGAGTATATGGTAGGTGGATTCAGGCTATAGATCTTTTACTTGTTTCAGTCATTGAACTGCGGCCATGCTGGGGTACCATTTTGAAGGACTTTTAATCTAACAAATTAACCCTAGGACATTTTTTTAAACTCTGGTATTTATTTTATTAGTCTCTTCTACCAAACTGCTAAGTTCCAAGGATTCATGGCCGTAAACAAACAAGTATTAGTTGTCAAGTGGTAGGTGAGGGTAGACACAAACACAAAGACACACACCCATATATATATATATATATATGTATATATATGTACATATATGCATTTATATATATCTATATACTATATATATACACACACACACATATATATACACATATATTCTCACACACATACACACACACACACACATATACAGATGTAAACATTTATATACACATACACATATATTTCCATATATATTTTATACATGCATGCACACACACATATATATATATATATATATATATATATGTATGTATATATATATATGTGTGTGTGTGTGTGTATGTTTATGTGTGTGAGTATGTGTGTGTGTATGTTTGTGTGTGTGAGTGTGTGTGTGTGTATGTTTATTTGTGTGTGGGTGTGTGTGTGTGTGTGCGTGTATAAAAGAGGTAAATCAAAAATTATGCACCCTTAGATTTACTCAGTAAATTTGTTGTCATCATCATCATCATCATCGTCATTATCATCAAGTTCAAGGCAGTGAGCTGGCAGAATCATTACTGTGCTAGGCAAAATGCCCAACAGCATCTATCTTGTCTGTCTTTTCATTCTGAGTTCAAATGTCACTGAGATCGACTTTCATTTCATCCATTTGAACACTGTGGTCTATGCAATTGACTCGTGCCCTCCTTCAAATTTCAGGCTTCTAGTAGAAAGGATTTTTATTATTATTATTTTTGTTGCTGTTGTCATTATGACTGCTATTATTATTATTATTATTATTATTATTATTATTATTATTATTATTATTATTATTATTATTATATTATTATTATTATTGAGTGAGAGAGCAGTGCATGCCAGCAAAGTGACACTGGGGTACAAATATACGAAGCCCAGTATACCCATCATGACTACCTGTCTGATAACAGTACACCAGGCACATGCATCACAATCATATGTGCGCGACATGGTGATCTAATATCAAGATAAACAGCACATGACCTTGCCGGTGGGGCCCAGTTGGAATTTTCTTCTGGTCGAGTAACCCATCCCGCTCAAAAGGTCCCTGAATAAGGGTTGTTTAAGGATGTTGAACGAAACACCCATGTTTCCAAAGGTGAATTATCCAAACTTCGAAGAATCCCTCTCAACACATGGCTATGATGCTCCCCTACTATTCCTGCTCATGATCAGAGATGCACATATCGTCAGCCACTAAGGGACATGCTCAACTGGTTAAGGTCAAACAACTGACAAGCAAATCTGTGGTATTGAGCAGAATATTTGCTGTAGCCCATCTTTCATACCAAGACAAAACAATGTATATGATAACACTTCTTCTTCTTCTTCTTCTTATTATTATTATCACTCTTTACTCTTTTACTCTTTTACTTGTTTCAGTCATTTGACTGCGGCCATGCTGGAGCACCGCCTTTAGTTGAGCAAATCGACCCCGGGACTTATTCTTTGTAAGCCCAGTATTTATTCTATCGGTCTCTTTTGCCGAACTGCTAAGTGACGGGGACATAAACACACCAGCATCGGTTGTCAAGCAATGCTAGGGGGACAAACCTAGACACACAAACATATACACACACATACATATATATACATATATACGACAGGCTTCTTTCAGTTTCCGTCTACCAAATCCACTCACAAGGCATTGGTCGGCCCGGGGCTATAGCAGAAGACACTTGCCCAAGATACCACGCAGTGGACTGAACCTGGTACCATGTGGTTGGTAAGCAAGCTACTTACCACACAGCCACTCCTATTGTTATTTTTATTATTGTTATTTTTATTATTGTTATCATTATTATTATTATCATTATTATTATTATTATTATTATTATTATTATTATGTTTTCAGAGGCCAGCAAAGTAATAATGCAATATGTAGCCCAGGTGTCAGGTAAAGGGGTTGACATTGACCATGTCAAGGAACAGTTACTCTTGTCTAACCCAGTTCTGGAAGGTAATTCAATAAATTTTCTTACAAATTCATTTGCAGAGAAAGTGATTTTTTTTTTCTTTTGACCATTTTTTTTTTGACCGGAATTCATTTTCATTTTATATGTTTTATTGTTTTTCATGATTTGTTATACTTTTTTTCCTATGCAATCTCCAGATATATATGTAACAATCTCCATTATTTTATACACATGCACACACACTCACACACACACACACGTGGTCTATATAAGAGTTTTTCCCGTTTGTGTGTGTGAGTAATATACTTTCCAGCCTGTATGCTACAAAAGAAATTAGTGCCGTATTTTACCATTTGTACTACTACTAATACTACTACTACAGCAATAATAATAATAATAATAATAATTAATTCGTTTATTGGCCACAAGGGCTAACAAAAATCAAATAAAACATGTAAGGACAAAATACAGGACGAAAGTTACAAAAAGGGTTTTGTCCGTTTGAAAAGTCCGTGTAAAAAATGCAAGATAACAACGAAAATATAACAAGTAAAAACTCCCAATAGGGGAAGGCGCTTCGAAAGGTTACTTGTGGAAAAACCCCTAAAAACCACGGGAGCCTGGTCAAAAAGGTGGGTAGAGAGCCCCTTTCTCCTTTTATATTACCTTTTTATAGTAATGATAATGACTTCAAATTTAGTCACTTGGTCTGAAAATTTAAGGAAGTGGTGAGTCGGTAAAATCTGTCTAGCATTTGGTTGTTTAAGTTATGGATACACCAAAGGTGTATTGGAACTATAGGTGGAGGAACAAAGAATCATACATTTTACTCATATAAGTGATTTTGCCAGTCATTATAGTTTGAACAATTAGTTTAACTTGCATTTCACTTCAATAGAGGAATCTTTTCCTAAGCCTTTGAACATTCTTTTAATCAACGTATCCCTGCCTCTCTTTTTGTTCCCTAATTACTACCCCTTTAACCCTTCTTCTCCTCCTACTATCTGCCTTTGACATCAAATCTACCAACGGTTTTTTTAAATACTTAATAACGTTCTGTTTATCATGTAGGCAGTCATCGTAATTGTTATAATGTCTTGTTGTTGAGAGAGGCTCTCTTTCTTTCCTGATGAGAAGATTGCATCTTACACTATTTATTCCTTTGGAATAAAACCATGTTGTCTTCGAAACATATGTCGAAAGTAAACAAATTTTATTAACATCTTCGTTCAACTCCATTTATTTATCTATTCATATATATATATATATATATATATATATATATTATATATATATATATAAACATAAGCACTTCTAGGCCCTTTGCTCAATTTCTTGCTCATGACTCCTCTTTCTCTCTCTAACTGCAGCTTTTCCTTGACACCAATTATCTTTCCCCACTGTCCAGAACCCTAGTCCTATATATATATATATATATATATATATAAGCATATACGTATCTATGTATATACACGCACTCACACAATGGGCTCCTTTCATGTTACTGTCTACAAATGTACTCACAAGGACATGGTTGAGAAGGATATGTGTTAATCGCATTGCCATGCTTGTGACTATAGCTGTATTTACGTGCGTGCATATGCATGTAATGGGTAAACGTGTTTGTGCATGTGTTGATTGTACGTGCATGTGTATGTTTGTGCGTGTGAGTGTGTGTATACATAAATACTACATAATATATATATATATATATATATATATATATATATATAATAAGTTAGTTAATATGTGCGTATAGATAAAAGATAAATTAGTTAAATGTGAACTAAAATCTGTGCATCTCTTCAATTAGAAAATAAGAAAAGTAAATGATTTTGTTGTGTGTGCTTATGTGTTGCTACCTTTGACTCTCTCTCTCTCTCTATGTATGTATGTATGTATATATCTGTCTATACACATTATTAGACACACACATATATCTTTATGTATGTGTGTTTCAGGGGGAAGTGTGAGCATGTGTGAATGCAACTGACTGGTTTTTTTTGTTCTTTGTTAAAGTCAATATGAGCAATGCAAGATATTAAAGCGAGGATATTAAATTGAAATTCCGGAGAAATCTTATAAAAGTGCTGATATCTGGAATTCTGTTGCACTTTCGGTTTTTAAGCTCTCAACATATCTTAGCTAGATAGGAAAATCTTCATGATATTCCATTATACATAATACATACATGTGTGTATATATATATATTATATTATATATATATATATATATATTTATATCTGTGTATATATGTATATATGTATATATATAGTTATATGTATACATGTATATATTTGTATATATGTATATATATGTGTGTGTGTGAGTATGGATATATATATATATATATATATATATTTATATCTGTGTATATATGTATATATGTATGTATATATATAGTTATATGTATACATGTATATATTTGTATATATGTATATATATGTGCGTGTGAGTATGGATATATATATATATATATACACATATATGTATTTTTATATCTGTGTATATATGTATATATATAGTTATATGTATATATGTATATATTTGTATATATGTATATATATGTGTGAGTATGGATATATATATATATATATATATATCCGTAATAATGAAGGGTGAAATTAATTAATTTGGAATAATTATCAATTACACCAAGCAGTCTTCGGCATGTAAAAGCCTCATTCGAGGAAATATATATATATATATATATATATATATATATATATATATCCGTGTATATATTATTTGTGTGTATGTATGTGTGTATATATGTGCATGTATGCGTATATATATATGCACACAGTTTTCATATCATTTTGGTTTTCTCTCTCTTTCTACCTCATTCTCTCCCCGCACGTACTCCTATATTCAGTATTCAAAGGTGATATTTCTGTAAATGGAATGTTTACATGTTTATGTATGTCATTTAGTTAATGTCTCATGTACATTATGTAGAGGTCTCACTGATCTGTATGTTGAGAACATGCATGTCGTTTACTGTTCCCACTTTCTCAATGCCTGTATCATGGAGACTGCTTATATTATGGAGGCATAGTTTTACAAACAGATGCCCTGCCCATCATTAGCTCTTTACCTGTTTTTCCAAGGAAGGGATTTCTTGTTCCCCACATCTTCAGAGTAACAAAACCAAAGGCAATTTGTTGAGAAATGACATCATCACCACCACTTTTGCCTGGTGTTCATTGCAGAAGGGCAAATTTAAACACACAGCAGTCGAATCAGTGTTATTATACGGGAGGGAAATATAGACACTGGCAAAGTAATTGGCGAGCTGGCAGAAACGTTAGCAGGCCGGGCGAAATGCGTAGCCGTATTTCGTCTGTCGTTACGTTGTGAGTTCAAATTCCGCCAAGGTCGACTTTGCCTTTCATCCTTTCGGGGTCGATAAATAAAGTACCAGTTACGCACTGGAGTTGATATAATCGACTTAATCACTTTGTCTGTCATTGTTTGTCCCCTCTATATTTAGCCCCTTGTGGGCAATAAAGAAATATATTAAACAGGCTTGAGGGCTGCTATACAAGGATGCTACAAATGGCCCTAAATGTGAAGAAACAGCAGCAACATATGATAAATGAATGCTTTCATGGAGACCTGTTGAAAGTTGGTGAGAAGATCAGGCAAAGATGGCTGCTTCTATCTAGTCACTGTGTACACCATTAAAGTTGACCTGATGAAGGAGATGATGAAAGTTAGATAGCATGTGGGAAAGGATCCTTCCAAACCATTTCAAGAATTGGTAAAAATGTATGGTGCCGATAATTTTGATGGTCATTTATCTTTCATTTGTTTCAAGGGTGGCCAGCTGGCGGAATTGTTAGCATGCCAGGCAAAATGCCTAGCGGTATTTCGTAAGGCAGCGAGCTGGCAGAAACGTTAGCATGCCGGATGAAATGCTTTGTGGTATTTCCTCTGCCACTACGTTCTGAGTTCAAATTCCACTGAGGTCGACTTACCCTTTTATCCTTTCGGGGTTGATAAATTAAGTATCAGTTACGCACTGGGGTCGATGTAATCAACTTAATCCGTTTGTATGTCCTTGTTTGTCCGCTCTGTTTAGCCCCTTGTGGGCAATAAAGAAATAGGTATTTCGTCTGTCTTTACATTCTGAGTTGAAATTCCAGTGATGTCAACTTTGCCTTTCACCCTTTCAGGGCTGATAAAGTAAGTACCAGTTAACCACTGGTGTCGATGTAAGTGATTAAACCCTTCACCCAAACTTGCAGGCCTTGTGCCAAAATTTGAAATCTTCTTTTACTTGTTTCAGTCACTGGACTGTGGTCATGCTGGGGCACCATCCTGAAGGGGGTTTTAGGCAAACAAATCGACCCCTGCCCCAGCACTTATTTTTTTAAAGCTTGGTACATATTTTATTGGTCTCTCTTTTTTTTTTGCCAACCTACCAAGTCATGAGGACATAAACAAACCAACACTGGGGATACAAATACAAACACACATATATATTATATGATGGGCTTCTTCCAGTTTCTATCTACCAAAATCCAGCCCCAAATCCTTGGTGGGCTCAAAGCTATAAGTGAAAAACACTAATCCAAGATACCATGCAGTGGGACTGAACTTGGGACTAAGCGGTTGGAAAGCAAGCTTCTTACCACACAACCACATCTGTGCTAATATTGAAAATTGAAAAATATATTTGAATATATTTATCACCATTGTGTGTGTGTGTATGCATGTGGTTATACATATGTACACACACACACACACACACACACACACACATATATATATATATATATATATATATATATATATATATATATATATATATATCCATGTATCTGTAATCATCTATTTGTATATATATATATATATATATATATATAATATAATATGCATGTATCTGTAATCATCTATTGATATATATATAGATATATATATATATATAATATATATTATATATATATATATATATATATATATATATGTGTGTGTGTGTGTGTGTGTGTGTGTGTGTATATACATAATATATCATCATCATGTATGCGTAATCATCAACTCATATACACTCACATTGAATGACACAAACTCACACACACGAACACTCATTTGTTTTCCTTTAGCCGCATATCTTCCGTAATCCCTACTTAAACATAAACACAAATCCGTAATCCCTTACTCATACACACACATCTATATTCCACCACAGACACTCACACACACTCATTCCTTTATTCTGTAATTCTGTTATTGAGCTGCATGGATGACCCAAAATTGGTGCCACAATTGTTCCATAAGACTGTCTGTCTCCTTAAATCTAACAAGAGATCTCCACCATCTCCCCACTCCTCTCCCCTCCTTATTGATTCCATCTTAACCGTTTGTCTATAGAAAATATATTAATAGCTTATCTTTACCAATTCCTTTATTTCTTCAGTCCAATATCTTCTTGTATTCTTCTTTAGAAATTAATTTTAAAGACAATGTGTTGGGTTTTACTAGCTTTTTTGTCAAATTCTGACTACTAAACTGGCGCCAGCTATAGAAATCTGTCAATATAATGACCAAACAGAATGTATATAGGAAGCAGAGCCTTAATATAGGTTGATTGTTCTGCTAGAAAAAGTAACCACTCAAAGGTCATCCTACTAGTTTTGAATATAAGGGACACTTTACATAATTTTTAGATACAAACTATGTCACCACTGGATCAGCATTGATTGGACAATGCTCAATCACAATTGGACTGAGGCTAAACAAAAACCCCAGTCATTAATACATCATTTTTGTAGCTATTTCATTAACGGAAACACTTATTCATTTGAGTAGGTGGCAGAGTATTCCACAGACGTATGGACCTGGTTTAATATGCATAGAAGTATCATCATCACCAGTGTCTTCTGCTCACCCTCTTGAATTGAGACAGCATAGAGAGGACTCTTTGGTCTTGCTATAGGTAAGGCACCTTCTTTAATGCTGGTGCCACAAATATACACATCCAGGAAGCTCTGTGTAGTAGTTCTTGAATGAATGGTTTCAGTGTAGGGTTCAAGGGATTCTTTGGTCATGTCAAAGTTATGGGCACCCATTTAATGCTGGTGTTACAAATATACACACCCAGTTGACCCTGTAGGGTATAGAGGACGTCTTTGGTAATATTGAGGTTATGTGTACCTCTTTGGTGCTATAGCAACAGATATACACACCCCAGTATACCTTATAAGGTGTAGAGGACTTTTTGGTCATGTCAAAGTCATGTACAACCCTTTAGTTTTGGTGCCACAAATGTTTACACCCAGCAGACCCTGTGTAGTGGTTGCTGAAAGAATGGCGACAATAGAGTGCCAAGAGGAATCTTGGGTTATGTTGAGGATTTGTCCACTCCTTTGATGTTGGTGCTACAATAAGGGTGGTATTTGGAAGGGCATTCAATCATAGAAAATGATGTCAAAATGTTAGAAATGGAACAGAGGTGTCACGCAGTGGGACTGAACACAGAACCATGTCACTGAGAAGCAAACTTTTTTTACCACACAGCCACATACACATACGTGTGTGTCTATCTATTTTTAGGTACATACTTAAGGCAGTGCTCCAGCATGGCCTCAGTCAAATGATTGAAACAAGTAAAAAGAATAAAAGAATAGATACACACACACATACACACACACACATATGTATGTATAGATAGTTAGCCACTACACATTCTATATTTTCTCTCCTTGTTTCTTTCTATGTTCCTTTCTGTAGAAGAGCATAGGCTCGAAACATTAAAGACTTTTTCACTTCCCGAGCATTAAACTAATACATCTGTTTGTTTTGTACACCACCTGTCTTGATCTTTTGCTTTTTTTGTGAATTCTACTCCCCCCCTCTCTCTCTCTCTCTCTCTCTATATATATATATATATATATAAGAGTCCATATATTTGAATGTATGCCGAGAGATTGTCTTAGCCCATATGCCTTCAGGCAGTTGATTTCTGTAGTTATTATCAGTGTATTTTGGTAATTTAAATAAGAGTTTTGACTGTTATTTCCAGCAGGTAGACATAGTTAATATATCCTTTAATTAATTGTAATCCTTCAGTTATGTATGTATGTATGTATGTATGGTTGTATGTATGTATGTATGTTTGCATGTATGTATGTATATATATGTATGTATATATATATATGTATGTATGTATATATATATATATATATATATATAATGTATGTATGTATATATATATATATATGTATGTATTTATGTATGTATATATATATATGTATGTATTTATGTATGTATATATATATATGTATGTATGTATGTATTTATGTATGTATATATATATGTATGTATATATGTATGTATGTATGTATATATGTATGTATATATGTATGTATGTATGTATATATGTATGTATGTATATATGTATGTATGTATATATGTATATATGTATGTATATATGTATGTATGTACGTATATATATATATATATATATATGTATGTATGTATATGTACACATGTGCAATTATGTATGTATGTACGAATGTATGTGTCTGGCAGTTTTCCATTTAATAATATTAAATACATTTTCTGTGTTATCATTGAAATGGTAAACTGCCATGTCACTCGTTTAAAATTCCTCGATTTTTCTTCAAGATGGCTTTTAATAAAGTTCTCAGTGCCAGACTTCCATTGATGCTGCTTTCACCAATTCAGCAGACTCGGGAAGAACTGGTTTCTCGTTTCGCTGAAATTCGACTTTGCAGTCTCAGGTTCATTTTTGCATAGTCTTTACATTTATTAATGATTGGTGGTGGCGGTGAGTAGTGGGGTGGGTGGAGTATATGTGGTGGTGGGGTTGGTAACAGTAGTAGTGGTGGTGGTGGTAGTAGTAGTAGTGGTGGTGGTGGTGGTGGTGGTATTGGTGGTAGTAGTAGTAGTAGTAGTAGTAATAGATGTGGTGGTAGTGATGGTGGTTGAGGTATTCGTGGTCGTTATGGTAGTGGTTGCTGTTGTAGTAGTAGTAGTAGTAGTAGTAATAGATGTGGTGGTAGTGATGGTGGTTGAGGTATTCGTGGTCGTTGTGGTAGTGGTTGCTGTTGTAGTAGTAGTTGTAGTAGATGTGGTAGTAGTGGTTGTAGTAGTTGTTATGCCAGTAGTGATAGAGGTGGTGGTAGTAATGGCAGTATTGACATGGGTGGTGGTAGTGGTGCTGACTGTGTTGGTAATAGGGGTGGATGGTGGGAGCTGTAATAGGGGTGGGTGTGGTAGGTGTAATAGGGGTATAACGATGATGGTAGGATGCTAGTGTTGGTGGTAGTAGTAGTAGTAGCAGCAGTATTTATAGCAGTAGAAGTAATAGTTGTAGTGGTAGTATTTGATGTCGTACTTGTAGTAGCTGTTGTAGTGTTGGTAGTACAGGTAGCAACAGTGGTAGTATTTGAAGGAGTAGTGGCAGTGGTGGTGACAGTTGATGTATGGTAGGCAGTGGTGGTGGTCATGGTGGTGGTGGCAGTGGTGGCGGTGCTTGTAGTAGATGCAGTATTGGTCCAGTGCCAGAACAAAATGTTTACTCATTCACTACTTCCAGACACTTCCCCACCCCCACCTATGCACACACACACACACACACACACACACACACACCAATACTCAGTTTTACCTTTTACAGGTTTACAGGTGAGATTCTGTCACAGATAATTCCAGATCAATAACTGACTTTCTTTACTGAAAAAAAAAATATACTAAAACTTATAGATTTTCAGTTTTTTGAAAATAATAATAAAAAAAAAACAAACCAAAACCAAAAAAAAAACCAACAAATTTTACACACACTTACACATGCAAATATGTGAGTATATGTATAACACACACACACACAACATATACATACACACACACACACGCACTCACATGCATGATGAAATTTTGTATGTTCTCTATATACACAGGTATAGAGATAAGTATATGTATGTTTAAATAACATATATACATACATACATGCACGCACACGCATATATGTGAATACACACATACATCTTTCTCCTCCTCTCTCTCTCTTCTCTCTCTCTCTCTCTCTCTCTATATATATTATATATATATATATAAGGAAGAGAGGGATGTGTCCAAATTGCACAAAATATTTCGTTTCTAAATTAAAAACATACATAGATAAATTTGTGTGTGCATAGATATATCCATGTATGTATGTATGTTTGTATGTATTTATGTATGCATAGATATATCCATGTATGTATGTATGTATGCATAGATATATCCATGTATGTATGTATGTATGTATGTATGTATGTATGTATGTATGTATGTGAGTGAGAATTTACACCCATAGTGTAAACAAAATATAACCAAAAGCAGGTATTTATACTTCAACATGAAACATTTCATTATTTTAGGCCTTCAAAAATACTTCTACTGATATTATAAAGCTGGAGATCATGATCAGTCGCAAAGCATACCTATATCTCAGCTTCAGGTGTTATCATATACAATAGCATTATGTTAGCTAATTAGCTTTGTATAAATCTCTTCTCTGTTGTTGAGGATGAGATTGCAGATATACAAAAGTATTTACCTAATTATTGCATTCCCCCACCATCCACCACTCTGCTCTCGCAATCTTGTAAACTCACCCACCCCAATCACCTTCTCCAGTCCCTGGTCCACTCAGTGTCACAGCTTCACCATCTCTCCCTCCCTTTTCTTTCCTCTCCCTCTCTATCTCTCTCTTTCTCTCTCTCTTTCCACACTCTGTTCTCAACAATGGTAGCCATGTTTTCCCCTCTAATTCCAAGATGCCGGTTTTTTTTCCCCCTGTGTCTCGCTACTACACACCCTTATTCATTTGCGGGAGGCTTGTCTTGCAAGTTACTCAGAGACCTTACTGCTGCTGATGGTGCCATGTAAAGAAAAGCACCTAGTGCACTCTGTAAAACGGTTAGCTTTACGAAGGGCATCCAGCCATAGAAACCACAACAAAACCAGACAGCAGAGATTGGTGCAGTCTCCTGACTTGGCAGTTTCTATAGAATCATCCAATTTATGCCAGCATGAAGAGACATTAAACAATGATGACGGTGGTGGCGGCGGCAGCCTTGTTGTTATTCTAATCTATAAAAACACAAAGGTGGTGAACCGGCAGAATCATTACACTTCAGCGAACAAAAATGCTGAGCAACATTTTGTCAATATTTCCTCTCTGAGCTCAAATTCTGCCAAGGTCAACTTTGCCATTGCCATTCATCCTTTCAGGGTTGATGAAATAGGTACCAGTAAGAAACTGGGGGTTGATGTAGTCAACTTAATCACTCTCTTGAAGTTTCTGGCCTTGTGCCAAAAATTGAAACCAATGCACACACACACACACACACACACACACACAACAGGCTTCTTTCAGTTTCTGCCTACCAAATCCACCCTCAAGGTTTTGACCAGCCCAGTTTCCACACAGTGGGATAGAACCTGAAAACATTTGGTTGAGAAGCAAGCTTCTTAACTACACAGCCATGCCCCTGCATCTATGGATGACATCCTTATGCTAACTTCATGGGAAGCAGCAAACAGTGTATTCCACATATTCCACAAAATCTGATTACAGGTAGGCTTTAAGATGGAACCTCCTGATGACATCGCATCTTTCCATGCCCCAGGTGTTGCTCCACTACACCTTCCCTCTATCTCTCATTCACTGATCTCCAATCCCACCCAAGGAAATCACAAAACTGGGGTTCCAAAAAGGAATGCCACCTGTAGGAATATTTTTGTACATTATGGACCAGATCTATCAACAAGAATGACCAAGGCCACCTCTGTACGGAAGGGTGTTTTCTGTATAAACAACGCATACAGAGAACCCAGAACTTGAACTGGAGAACAGCTGCACCAAAGAGTTCTTAAAGGTGCCAATGAATAAGGAATGGTTATCTACTGTTCCTTACCTTAACAGTCATTTCATGCTGAGCCATACATATGCACACATAAGACATATATATATATATATATAAATATATACATATATATTTATATATGTATATATTTATATATGTATATGTATGTATGTATATGTTTGTACATATGTATGTATAAGTATGTATATGCATATATGTTTGGATGTATGTATATATGTATGTATATGTATATATCTGTGTGTGTATATATATATGTGTGTGTATATATATAGAGAGAGTTATGCATTATCATACATACATAAATATTATTCACATACATAATATAATACAGACACACATGACATGCAAGCACATATGCACACACACACACACACACACACACACACAACCTACACACACTGCAGTTTCCCGTAAATCATTGACTGCCGGAGATGCGGGACAAATATGGAGGAACATTGTTTTAAATGATGTGAAATCAATTATGGAAAGATTTGTGTGAATTTGACATATTAACGACTTCCACTTGACGGAGTGATTATTACAGCAGTTACTAGGGGGTGGTGTGGGGGGTCGAGGGCAACTGCCACCGTTTGGATGAGCAGAGGAGGTAGGGGAGTGGGAGTGGAATTTGAGGGTGGATGACAAAGAGCAGGGGGAGGAGGAGGAGCACAGAGGAGGGGGGGAGTGGTGTGGTTATGAGTGTGGGATGGGCAAGTGTGGTTTTGGGGGTGGGGGTGGAAGTGGGAAGGTGGACAGTGAAGGGTGAGGCCGCCCCCGTCAACCCCACCCACATCGATGTGGGAAAGAGGAAGTGGGTTGGCGAGGGTGGGGGTGAGGTGTTGTTTAAACGTCAATGCAAAGCCGAGGCTTTCAAATGTTAGGACCCAACAATATTCCAAATTCTTCAATGTTTCTCTGTAACAATGGATTATTTCCTTTTAATTAATACAATCTCTCACTCTCTCTTTCCCTCACCCTCACCCCACTTCTGTTCATTTACTGTTTCCTTGTTCTTCTGTCCCTTCCCTCCCTCCCACCCTCTCTCTCTCTCTCTCTCTCTCTCTCTTCTCCTCTTACTCTCACTGAAAATGTTTATCACCAATGAAGTATTTCTTTAAGACATTACCATCTATGGAATATGGATTTACGTGATGGGGTGGTGAAGGAGTGGTTGTGGTGGTAGTGGTTTTTGGTGGTGGTGGTGGTGGTGATGGTAGTGGTAGTAGTAGTAGTAGTAGTAGTAGTAGTAGTAGCTGATGGTACTCGCAGTTTCTTCATCATCATCATCACCATCATCATCATGGTGTCAGCAGGTATATTGGAGAACTTTATTCCAGTGTTAAACACAGAAACTGGCAAATTGGTAATCACGCACACAAACACACACACACACACACACACATATTTGTTGACTCACACAAACACGTATACTTACTCACATACACAATGACACAAAAAGCACATACATGATCACACACACACACACACACACACACACACACTTGTGTATACGTACGATCCACAAACACACGTGCATCACACGCATAGAGATAGTACTGCCTCCTGTGCGTTGTCGATCAATGCTGTATGCCATAGTCTCACCTTTCTTCAACATAACAGCAGCAAGAATGTCAAGGTAACAACAACAACAACAACACCAGTGAAAACAATAACAGCAGCAATAACAACAACAGCAACACTGACTAGAAAAATCAACAACCACAAAGTAAAGTTTATGAAAAAAGAATCAATAAAAACTACTACAAAAATTTTATAGAAGCGGTGGGGAGGAACAAAAAGTGGTTTATTGTTTATCATCATCATCATAATCACCATCATCATTGTCATTTTCGTCGTCATCATCACCCCCACTTCTGTCATGTTTGCTCTCCATAATGGCATGGTTGGAAGGCGGCGAGTTGGCAGAAACGTTAGCACGCCGGGCGAAATACAATGCTTACTGGTATTTCGTCTGTCTTTACCTTCTGAGTTCAAATTCCGCCGAGGTCGACTTTGCCTTTCATCCTTTTGGGGTCAATAAATTAAGTAGCAGTTATGCACTGGGGTTGATATAATCAATTTAATCCGTTTGTCTGTCCTTGTTTGTCCTCTCTGTGTTTAGCCCCTTGTGGGTAGTAAAGAAATGGGTATTTCGTCTGTCTTTACGTTCTGAGATCAAATTCCGCCGAGGTCGACTTTGCCTTTCATCCTTTCGGGGTCGATAAATTAAGTAGCAGTTATGCACTGGGGTTGATATAATCAATTTAATCCGTTTGTCTGTCCTTGTTTGTCCTCTCTGTGTTTAGCCCCTTGTGGGTAGTAAAGAAATGGGTATTTCGTCTGTCTTTACGTTCTGAGATCAAATTCCGCCGAGGTCGACTTTGCCTTTCATCCTTTCGGGGTCGATAAATTAAGTAGCAGTTATGCACTGGGGTTGATATAATCAATTTAATCCGTTTGTCTGTCCTTGTTTGTCCTCTCTGTGTTTAGCCCCTTGTGGGTAGTAAAGAAATGGGTATTTCGTCTGTCTTTACGTTCTGAGATCAAATTCCGCCGAGGTTGACTTTGCCTTTCATCCTTTCGGGGTCGATAAATTAAGTAACAGTTACGCACTGGGGTCGATATGATCGATTTAATCCGTCTGTCTATCCTTGTTTGTCCTCTCTGTGTGTAGCCCCTTGTGGGCAATAAAGAAATAGGTTGGAAGGCTCTGTTTTAGCACAGTGTCTCACTGCTTGTTGTGGATCACTTAATATATAGCAGGTGTGTGTATATTTATGAATATATGTGTGTATATGTGTGTGGTCTAAAAGTCCATAAGTCAGGAAAAAAATGTGCTCGTATATCTG
>NW_021832866.1:27500-92097 GCF_006345805.1 Octopus sinensis
GTAATGATGTTTATATTTACATGCCATCAGTGTGGTTTGCATAATGCGATGACCATCTGCTCCAGGTTTGTTTACTTTAATCAATATAAACACCTCTTCATGGTGGTTGTTGGCTCATCATCATGTCCTCCTTGCTTTTGCCGGCTTCCTTTTATCACCAACCTGTGCAGTTGTTGTTGTAGTGTATGCATTGGCTATACACATCTTTTTATGGATTATATTATATGTGTGTGTGTGTGTGTGTGTTGGTACATCCTCATCTCTTTCAATAGACATATATGCTTACATATGGTAATAGCTTCGTATGAGCACATGTTCATGCAGAAGTATATTTGTATTGGAGTCTTTCTACATACATGCATAGTATGTGAGTGTACATGTGTATGCGTGTATGTGTGTGTATAATAAGCAGAGACAGAAAAATAAGCTCAATTCAATAGACACTCCCCACTCTCATCATCGCCCAATATCTGTCTCAATTTTCTCGTTATAAAATATTAAATAAATTTTACTGTTAATCAATATGTATAGTTTATATCTTTTGACTTCGTTATTATTGATAAACATCAAATGATAATGACATAATTAGCTACATTATTTTACATTAGCATCATCACCTATCCTGCTAGCACTAAGAGAGCAGAGGAATAACCTCTGAAACATATCTGTGGAGAGTGACCTGTGAATTAAATAGCAGATAATCATTTAACCTTTTGGCATTTAAACCAACCATGTCAGACCCAAATATTCTTGCTGTTTTAAATTCAAAGTAGCCAGATCCAACCTCTTGCTCCTATCCTACAATGTCATTCTAAAAACAGTCATATCATTGACCTCTTGAAGATATGAGATAATACATCATTAATTCAAACCAATGTGAATAAATAAACATTATATGCTGCAGTGTAATCTGAGTGCTAAAGGGTTAACAGGTAGGAACTGGTAACAGAGAGATAGCTCTTTCATTAAAAAATAATAATAATAATGAAATTATTGTATACAGTGCTCAGGTGCACCACAGCTTGTCAAAAGTGTGTATAAAGCATATGCAGTAATGTACAAATGTCTGGGAAGTGAACAGTGTATGAGTCAGATACATGCTTGTGTGTGTATGGAGGGGAGAAAAATCAGGTGTTGGCGAATCTCAGGAAGCATGGAAGTTTTGAAGGATGCAGTGCTCCGACAACTAACACCTGATGCTGGCAGTAAGTAACAGTTACATGGTTTAAAGTCCCTTAAATGTGGAATCCCTGTTCTTTTTCTTTCTCTTAATGTTAATTGTGAACTCTGACTCATTTATAATAAAATTATATGAACTGCTAAGCCTTCACCCTTTTCTGGCCCAATTGTTATACTTATTTTATGTTCGACATGATCAGATCCAACCTCTCACAATTTCCCTACAATATCATTCTAAAAACAAACAATCACATCTTTGAAAAGAATAAATATATGATTCAGATTCAGCTGGCTCCAGATCACAATATCTGGAACAGGCCTCTCTCCAAAGTTACAGCTCTCCACAGCATCACTTCTCCACGAGACAAATGTCCAGGACTTAACTTTATCGTAAATCCATTCTGCAGGTTCTAATACAGTCTGGTTCTTGATTCTATGCTATTTTGGCAACTCTCTTTACCAAAACAGTGCTAAACCTACTGATGTGATCTGTTGAGCCCCATGTGTGAGGCTGAGAGGGGAATTTTGGTATCTAGCCTCCCTACAATCTTCATACACCCAAGTTAGATTTATACCCTTTGAAAATTAGCTGAAGAAACTTCTATGAGGCAGGCTGCTTTGTCCCAATAATTCTAGATATTGTGGCCGAAATTCTAGTTGACCTCTCATTCAAGAACTAATTCATCTCTTGATATAGAAAAGTGAGATGAAAGCTAAAAGTTTGTGTGTAACTTATGTATGTGTGTATGTATACATAGCTATTTTATGAATTGTACATATAAAATTGGTAATGTATATTTAAATATTTTTGTGTCCACTAGACACCAAAATAAGAAATTAGAGAGAGAAAAAGAGTCTCAGAGATGGACAGACACACAGATTGTATGTAGTTGTACATATAGCAGAATACCAGGAACTGTTTGCTGACCTCTTCTATTATTCTAGGGTCATATTCTGTCTTATCACCTCTACCATACGATCAAATATATTTCTGCTTTGATACAAGAGGCAGGAGAATAGTTTCCCTCTTTTGTTACCATTTTGATAGAATTTCTACTAATATTAATAACATTATGTGGATTGTGTTTCTTCCATTTCTTTGGTATTCGTGTCTGGTCCCACCCTGTTCCCACCCTGTTCCCACCCTGCTCACACACTGTTGTATCATCTGAGTCTTTTAACACTCTTAACATGAATAAATATTTTGGTGTGAAAGGAAGTGCAATTTAGTTGGACAACAACACACGATGTCTATGGTGCTCCAGCATGGCCAGGGTACACACACACACATACATGTTTCTAAATATAAAGATCCCCTTCGGTCATGAATGACCATTGGAATGCTCCTAGAAAGTTACTCTCTGAGGCACAAGTTGGGTCAAGGTTGTTCATAGAAGACCTGCAGTCACCCATACATATCAGCTTCCACCTTTCCACACCACCAATGTTGTCCAAAGAAAAGGCAAAGAGCCAATACAGCTTGGAACCAGTAATGTCACAACTCAGTTCTACAACTGAGTTAATTGGAGCAACGTGAAATAAAGTGTCTTGCTCAAGAACACAACACACTGCCTGGTCCAGGAATTGAACTCACCACCTCATAATTGTGAGCCTGACACTCTAACCACTGTTAACCCTTTAGCATTTAACCGTCCGTACCTGGCCGAAATATTCTACCTGTTTTACTCCCAAACTCGCCATATCTGGCCTTTCACACCTACCCTACAATGTCATTCTAAAAATATACAACCGCATCACCAAAATTCCAAAGTGATGAGACCATGTGTGATTAATTTCTAAACAATATGAATACATAAGGATTACATTTGACAGATTAATTTGACTGCTAAAGGGTCAAAATATGTGTTTGTCCCCAACTCCCACTCTTTGTAAGCCTAATACATATCCTATCGGTCTCTTGTGCTGAACCGCTAAGTTACAAGGATGTAAACGCACCATTATTGGTTGTCAAGCGATGTTCGGGTGACAAACACAGACACACAAACACAGACACACAAACATACACACACAAACATACACACACAAACATACACACATATATATGACAGGCTTCTTTCAGTTTCCATCTACCAAACCATTCACAAGGCTTTGGTCGGCCTGGGGCTATAGTAGAAGACTCTTGCTCAAGGTGCCAGGCTGTGGGACCAAACCCGGAACCACACAGCCACTCCAGTGGCTATTATTATTATCATTATTATTATTATCATCATGTTTTTTCCTTCTTTCTTCAAATTTTCTTCTGTTTCTCGCCGAGTGTTTTCCATACACCTAGGGCAGAGAAGGGCATTGTTTGCATTCCCAGATTACACGCGCAAATTCACAGATAAAATATGTATTTAAAAATTAATAAATAAATAAATTCATGGATGGATGTTATTTTCACAGTGATAGTGCTCTTCTCAATACATGAGCCGTTCCAGTTAATACGATTTTTTGCACTTTCTGTAAGGATGGTAAGCCTGGAATCATTTTCAAATAGGTTTCAGTGCCTTTTTTTATCATTCCTTATTATTATTATTATTATTATTATCATTATTATTATTATTTATTATCATTATTATCATTATTATTATTATTATTATCATTATTATTATTATTATTATTATTATTATTATTATATTATTATTATCATTATTACCATTATTATTATTATTATTATTTATTATCATTATTACCATTATTATTATTATCATTATTATTATTATCATTATCATCATCATCATTATTATTATTATTATTATTACTTTGGCGTTAGGAAGGGCATCCAGCCATAGAAACATTGCCAGATCAGACTGGGCCTGATGCAGCCTTCTGGCTTCACAGACCCCAGTTGAACCGTCCAACCCATGCTAGAATGGAAAGCGGACACTAAATGATGATGATGATGATGATTACTACTATTATTACTATTATTATTATTATTATTATTATTATTATTATTATTATTTGTTTTCGTCTGTTCTCTCTGTCAACAATCATCCAAATACCAATTTGAACGTTAAAACTTGGGAAAATATTGGAAGAACTCTCTTGTTTGTGGTAATTATAGTTTAATTGAACTCAGATACAAATGCTATTCCTTTGATGGTCGTCGTGCTAGCAGAATGAAATAACTTTCGAGTTCCATTCTGGATTCAAAATCTTCAGAGATTTCCAGTTGGCAACATCACACATTTACACATGCAGTGTTAGTTCCCTGGTAGTTCTGCTGAAGTTGTTCTGCTTCTCTTGCGGGGGGAAATGTTCAAAGAATTTATGAGATGATTGCCGATGTACAACATGTTTCTCTTTAAACAGGTTCTGTTGCTTTCGATAAAGGTTAATGGAGTGGACAGTTGAAGAATTTAGAAGTTCGGTAATGTGTTAACATTATTGCCGGAGATAATAACTCCAGGTTCCTTCTAAAGAGGTTGGTTGATCTGATGCCAGTTGTAATGAGATTCTGTACATGGAATTTAGTGTATCCTGAAAATTTTGTTTCTTTAAATATTAAAAGAGTGAAAATAATGAATACTTTCACTTCAATTTAAAGATTTTAATCTGAGCAGAGACCAGGAATTTGCAGTGGGGGAAGATAATTGACTATATCAACCCCAATATTTCAATGGTCCTTTATTATACAAACCCCTAGTATGTAATTGGTATTATAGGTGCAGGCATGGCTGTGTGGTAAGAAGTTTGCTTCTTTATCACATGGTTCCAGGTTCAGTCCTACTGCGTGGCACCTTCTAAAGGCTTGTGAGTGGATTTGGTATGTGGAAACTGAGAGAAGCTCATATAAATACCTATATATATATCTATGTGTGTCTTTCTGCATTTATTCCACCCCATCACTGCTTGGCAACCAGTGTTGGTTTATTTACATCATTGTAAATAGTGTGTGTGTGTGTGTGTGTGGTATCTGTATATGTGTTTGTCCCCCGCTCCCACATGACAACTGGTATGTTTATGTCAACCTAGCTTAACGGTTCAGCAAAATGATGGGGTCAATTTGTTTGAATTAATCCTTCAAGGCAGTGCTCTAGCATGGCCACTGTCCAACGAATGAAACAAGTAAAAGATAAAAGGTACGCACACACACACAAACACAAATGTATATACATAAACACACACACACACATGGGTTTACTGAAAATACAAGCTTGTTTGTTATTTTATATTTTGGAATGTGTGTTTGGATGTAATTCATGTGGGCTTCTGGTTTTCTACATCAATGGATATTGGTTTGCAAACTGTAACTGTAGTCATTTGCAAATGTTGTCCCTTGAGATATTTGTTCTGCATCACTTTACAGATTCTCCCTTCTACCAACTTACTACAAAAAGTGTTTTATTGCATAAGCACAGGCATAGCTGTGCATGTGTGGTTGTGTAGTAAGAAGTTTGCTTCTCAGCCACATGGTTCTGGGTTCAATCCCACTGCATGGCACCTAAGGCATGTATCTTCTACAATAGTCACAGGCTGACCAAAGCCTTGTGAGTGGACTTGGTTGATAGAAAATGTAATAAGACCACCGTGTGTGTGTGTATGTGCGCACACACACGCATGCGTCTGTGTTTACATCCCCTCATCTTAGTAGTTTGGCAAAAGGGACATACAGAATAAGTACTGGACTTAAAATGATGAATACTGGGGGTCAATTATTCAAGGCTGTGCCCCAGCATGGCTGCAGTCTAATGTCTGAAACAAGGAAAAGATAAAAGATATATACAATAGACCCCATTTTATAAATCCATCTTGGGACTGCCTCTTTTGGATTTATTAAATGAGGGATTTTTTTAACAGAGGGAACAAAATTCGCCAAATGATTAAATAAGTGTATTTATTAAAATACAAACATATACAAATACACGAATAAAAACATTATAAACAATGTCATTCAATGAAGAATTTGTCGAGTGTTCTTTGCTTTGCTGGACATTTTGTCCACAACTCTGCATTGATTTTTCCTTAAGAGTTCTAAAAAGATTCATGTCATCATCATCATCATCGTTTAACGTCCGTTTTCCATGCTAGCATGGGTTGGACAATTCAACTGGGGTCTGGGAAGCCAGGAGGCTGCACCAGGCTCCAGTCTAATCTGGCAGTGTTTCTACAGCTGGATACCCTTCTTAACGCCAACCACTCCATGAATGTAGTGGGTGCTTTTTACGTGCCAGGGGAGGCTGGCAGCGGCCACGATTGGTTGGTGCTTTTTACGTGCCACCAACACAGAAGCCAGTCAAGGCGGAGCTGGCATCGACCATGTACAGATGGTGCTTTTTACGTGCCAATCAAAATTTTTAAGGCCACTTTCTAATTGAGTTAGTGTCTCATTTCAGTTGGTGTTGGAGGTGCCAGAACTCTTTCATCAACATCAATGTCGGAATCATCATCTTCATCTCCTTTGGATTCCTTCTCAGGTTGCTGAATGTCATGAATGATCTCATCTAGTTTCTTCTTCTTCGGTGATGATCTCTGGGGCAACAAAAGCACCATCATTTATGGACAACCAGTTCTTAAATTGCTTTTTAGTCAATCCAGTTGGCATTGAAGGCAGGATCAAATCTTTGTTAACATCTATGACTTCATTTGATTTTTTGGCCAAAAACAAAACAAGCTTTGCTCCAACAATGTTTGATTGTCTGGCTAGAGACCTTCTTCCAAGCTATGCTTAGCATGTGCATGGTATCCAAAATGGTGACCCACTTTGCAACTTCTTTGGCAAAACTGTCACATCAGTGTCTTCCATAACATCAATGAGCTTCTTGAACATTTCATGTCTGAAGTAGGCTGTGAGATGAAGCAGCAGTTGTCCAAATGGAAGAGGCCTTCATCTCCACTACTGAAGAAGGCATAAAAGAGCCGCACCTCAATCAAGCATGTTCTTCATTTTTTTCCAACATCTGCAGTATTTTGCATTGAGAATTCCTCTTCCAGGGGCCAGATCATCAACCAAGAATTCTACTGCAACGTTTCGAAGCATTTGGGGGAGGACATTCGGTGGAAGTGACCGGATCTGTGGAGCACAAAGAATTAGATTCTTCATAGTGACAATGCACCATCACTGAGCTCTCCTCACTCATGAGTTTTTTATACCAAAATCAACATGGTATCACTTCCACACCCACCCTATTTGCCAGATTAGCACCTGCAGATTTCCATCTCTTCTGCAAAAAAAAAAAAATGATGCTCAAAGGTCACAGATGGTTCTCGACTCACTTACAGAAAATGACTTCCAGGCCAGATTCCAAAAGTCGCAGGAATGCTGGGACTGGTGTAGTGATGCACAAGGTAACTATTTCAAAGGAGATGATGGTAAAACTTGGGTAATTTTCATTAAGCATAACTAGTCCAGGAACTTTTGGATGCTTGTATATAATGCTTGTGCATATACTTAATATATCATTATGTATGTTACATGTTTGTGTACATATTATTAGAATTGTTACTCTGTCAGTGGAATGGGCAAGAAAGGAGCTGGGTGTAATCAAGAGATAAGGTTTACATATTCTTTCACATATTTGTGTGCCAAATATTTCTGGTTTTTGTTTAAAGTCCTTCATTTTTATCTCTTGCAGCTTTTGGTAATGCTAAGACGGCCAGGAATGATAATTCTTCCAGATTTGTAAGTTGGATTTTATATACATATATATATATTTAAAATTCTTTTGCTCTCTTTGTTTCTTAGATCAATTTTTATATATTTTATTAACAGTTGTGGTGGTGGTGGTGGTGGTTCTGGTGACAATAGCTGTTGTTATGTGGCATGGGCTACTTTAACTTTTTATCTGTCTACTATGCATGGCCGGGTGCAAAACGGTCTCAATCATGGTTCTGTACCATTCTCCAGTCACTGTGACACCATTTCTGTCATCGTCCTCAAAGGAATAAAGACTGATAATTCCATCTTCTATCAATCCACACCATACCATGCACCTTACAGGGGGCTGCAGTTCTCATTGGTGCTCTGTTCTTGGGTTCTCAGAACCCCCAAAATGGCATTTTTGTTTGTTGAAGAATCCATTCAAATGAAAGCACATAAAATCTGAAAAGAGAGAGAAAAGATTAAATAATTAATTTCCATAATGTCCTTTATATTGTATCAAAATTTCGTGCATTTATTTGTGAAGTGAAGGAAGTTATTCAAAATTGAAATCCATCAGTGACTTTTGGGACACCTCGTATAACCTTGACATTGTTGTACAGAAAGTCACAAAGAGCCCCACATACCCCTAGAAACATAGTTTAGCTATACCTGTATGATATTTAGAGGTCTTCACTTATTCAACTGCTTACCTAAAGAAATCAGAAATATAAAAGGAACCTCTACTGAGATTAATTCCTAATGGTGATACTGGACCAGCCAACCATTCAAGGATACACTCAGGGAAAATCAGCTGCTCCAAACTTGATTGTGGACCAACTTCCAGCCACAAAACAACAAAAGAAAATAAATTATAGCAGTGCTCCAGCATGGCTGCAATCTTACAACTGAAACCATTAAAAGAATAAAGGGAAAAAAAGAATAAGTTAAAATCTTCCATCAAAATTTCACGTTAATTCATGTTCCAATCATCAACTTAATACTGGTTATACTCGATATTGCTCCAATCTGGCCAACCCCAAGGAAAAATAAACCAAGAGCATTACATTCCTGGGAAGAATTTTTTTTTTCTGTCCTTGTTTTTGTATACATTTGCTGCATTCTTCCAAGCTCATTTTTCCTTGGGGCTGGCCAGATTGGAGCAATCTCGAGTAGAACCAACCGAAATTGCAAAGATAATCTGGAACTTGACTGAGGATAGAAAACTCCGAATGATTCATCCTTGTTTTCCTTGTATCGTCTGTCTGGATATTTTTCTCCCCAGACACAATAGAATATGCTTCAACACATGAACTCATATAAAGAATCTTGCAAACCAAATTTAAAAACGAAATAGTTTTTAAATATCAAATGGCTATGGGGGTCCACCAGAATAAAAGAATAACTAATGGGGTCCACAGATAAAAAAAATGGTTGAGAGCACCTATGTTAAAAGTAACTATAACACTGTAACAAAATTTTCATTTTTGTTTTGTCTTTGGTCAGTAAGTATTATTTCCTATTTGCTTCTATCAAAAAATCAAAGGAAATGGCTACTATTCCCTTGAAACTTTGCTTTGTGGTCTGGGCATCAATGTTTTGAAACTGATCTATTTTCCATTACATTTCAGACAGATTCACTGCTGAATTGCTGAAGCAGAAATATCATTATAGCAAATATTCTGCTCAATACCAACAGATTTGCTTGGCACTTGCTTGACGTTAACCACTTGAGCATGTCCCTTGGTGGCTGACAATATGTGCATCTCTGAACGTGAGCAGGAGAGCATAATAGCCATGTGTTGAAAGGGGATTCTTTGGGGTTTGAATAAATGTAACAAAAGCAAAGTTTGAAGGAAATGTTGGCCATTTTTCTTACTTTCTAAGGGTAAGCAAATAAGAAATAACTGTTGCTACCCAAGCATAAAAAAAACAAAAAATCATTCTTTTGAGAAGCTATTTACTTCATTCACAATAACATGTCACCTTTATTGCATTCCATCAACATGTGGTTGTCTTCTGTGCTTCTGTAAATGTTCTTGGTGTTAATGTTGTTGCTTTTATTTTTCAGGGGAAATATATGGACATAGAATTTGATTTCAAAGGTGACCCAATTGGTGGGGTCATAACAAATTGTAAGAATTTATAGTTTTTTTGTTTTGTTATTGATTTTGACTAAATAAAGAGTGACCGTATCTGTACGTACACACACACTGATACAAGCATATATACATATATACACATACACAGATACACACACATAGTATATATGTGTGTATATATATATATATACATATAGATAGACTGATAGATATAAATACACACACACACATGCATATGTATGTATGTATGTACACATGCTTAAATATATATACATATATATAAACACACATACACACACACATAAACACACACATACATTTTTGCCCCCATTTCTTCCTTTCTCTATCTGTTTTCTCCCCTTGTTCCTTTCTGTGGAAGAGCATAAACGCCAAAGACTTCCTTTTCTGCTGAGTGCCAAATTAATATATCCCGTTTGTTGTTCCCTTACTTGTCTTTGCCTTCTATATCATTTTAAACCTTATTCATATATATATATGCATATGTGTGTGTGTGTATGTGGAGGCGCAATGGTCCAGTGGTTAGGGCAGCGGACTCGCAGTTGTAGGATCGCTGTTTCAATTCCCAGACCGGGTGTTGTGAGTGTTTATTGAACAAAAAACACCTAAAGCTCCACGAGGCTCCAGCAGGGGTTGGTGGTGATCCCTGCTGTACTCTTTCGCCACAACTTTCTCTCACTCTTTCTTCTGTTGGCCTGCTCGCTTAGCCAGCGGGGTGGCGTCCTCTGATGGTTAAAACAATGCGAAGCGCATTGTGACCAGCGATGTGTAGCAACATCTGATAACCTGGTAGGTCACGTGATCACGTGATATATATATACATACATACACACACACACACGGGTATGTTGGTGCAAACAGGAAAAATAGAACTGAATATATACATATGATTATATGCATATTTTTATTAAATATTAATAAACCTATGTATAAGGTGCAGGAGTGGCTGTGTGGTAAGAAGCTTCCTTCCCAACCACATTGTTCTGGGTTCATTCCCACTGTGTGGCACTTTGAGAAAATGTCTTCTATTATAGCCTTGAACTATGGTGACAATATTACACAACTTAAAGAATAGTGAAACACAGGACATGAACACCACCGCCTGGCTACTTCGTTGTCTGTTACCTTTCACACCTGTACAACACCTGTTGACTCCTGAGACTAAATCTACAATAGACAGATTTATTTATCAGCTGATAGTCAGAGATTCTTCAGCTGTGACCTTCCTGTCTTTAAGTCCGACATAATGTATTCAAGACGACATAAGCCAATGTTCTTTCACTATGTTTAAAATGGTGGTGTGTGTTATTCGAGCGGCAATTAACTACTATTTGTAACACATCAATTTGGTGATCGTTATAATAATCAAAAACGATATAGGGGAAATAACTCTTATTAAAAAATTAACAGTTATTTCCCTTTAAAATCTTTTTTTTTTTCCTTTATAAATTTGGGATTTAGTGATATTCTTTGAGTGGCAGGCACTTAAACTGGGATGTCCACTCCTCTTTGACTTTGTATTTATTCTTTTGAAAGAAGCCCATTGTATGTTTGTGTCTGCCACGTGCATTGCTTGACAACTAACGTTGGCAATTTGATAAAAGACACCAGTGAAATAAATTGCAGACTTAAAAATAAACTCTGGGAATTTTTTTGTTTGTTTTGTTCACTAAAACCTTTCAAGGTGGAGCCACAGTATGGCAGCAGTCTTCAGTCAAAGTCAAATGACTGAAACAAGTAAAAGAAACACAATATATATATATATATATATATATATATATTAAAATTATAATTAAGGGTGTCTAAGAGATACCACCACGCTGAAAATAGCAGTAGAAACTCTACTCTAAAACCACATTAAATGTTCAATATAGCACCAGGAGAGAAGACAAGGAGACAAAATAATCGAGCAAAAAAAATTACTGGATAATTTTGCTAGTTTAATGTTTTACTAATAATAATGAAATTATTGTATACAGTGCTCAGGTGCACCACAACTTGTCAAAAAGTGCGTATAAAGCATATGAAGTAATGTATAAATGTCTGGGAAGTGAAGAGTGTATGAGTCAGATACATCCTTGCGTGTGTATGGAGGGGAGAAAATAAGGGGTAATGTTGGCGAATCTCAGGAAGCATGGAAGTTTTGAAGGATGTAGTGCTCCGACAACTAACAACTGATGCCGGCAGTTTGTTCCATGCTTCAGCAACTCTTAGCGTGAAAAAATGGTTCCAAAAGTCATGGGAGCTGTGCTGTTTTCTGACTTTGTAAACATGTCCACGAGTGTTAGACAGATGGAGTTTGAAAAGGTGCTCAGAGTTATTGTTTGTAAGATGGTTAATAATTTTATGGGTGTCTGCCAAGTCAGCTGCCAGACGTCGGAGTTTCAAAGTATCCATGCCCAGGGAAGTAAGGTGTTCAGAATATGGCAAATGCTACTAAACACTATGGCATCCTCTCGTTAAAACTGTATTACTATGTCTGTCTAATACTAATATTGTTGAATAATGTTTTGTTTTGTTTTTTTCTCTTTCACTAGATTTACTTGAAAAGGTATGTAGTTTTCCATTTTGTTTCTGTTGATTTTCACATTATCAAATTCAATTTTTGTTTGTTTTTACAATTTTCCAAAATTCAGAAATTAAATTTCTCTCAAATTTGCATTTCTTTTTCAATTTAATTCCATTGCAAATTTTCAAATATAGGAAACATCCATATATTAGAATTCTTGACACAGATAATTATCTTCAACTTGCTTATATTTAAATGAATTTTTAATTTTATTTCATTTCTGCTAATATTTGTTGTACTTTCTTCAAATGTTCAATCCTTCTCATGGTGTTCCATGGAATAAATGCATAATAACATAGTCACATGTTTAGGTATTCATGTAGGAAGATGATAATATGTGATAAAATGCAGAGCAACAGTCATATATTTGTGACCCCAGAAATTTACCCTCCGAGGCACAAGTCTGGGCAAGGTTGTTTATGGAAGACCAGCAGTCGCCCATGCATACCAGCCTCCCCTCACCATGCCACCGATGTTATCCAAGGGGAAGGCAACGGCCGATACAGCTTGGCACCACTGTCATCGCAGCTCATTTATTAACGTGCAAGTGGCTGAGCACTTCACAGACACATGTACTCTTAATGTAGTCCTCGGGAAGATTGTGTGACACAGAGTGTAACAAGGCTGGCCCTTTGAAATACAAGTACAACAGAAACAGAAAGAAAGAGTGAGAGAAAGTTATGGTGAAAGAGTACAGCAGGGATCGCCACCACCCCCTGCTGGAGCCTCATGGAGCTTTAGGTGTTTTCGTTCAATAAACACTCACAATGTCCGGTCTGGGAATTGAAACTGCGATCTTACGACTGCGAGGTCGCTGCCCTAACCACTGGGCCATTGCGCCTCCAGAACAGTCACATATAGACAATCATAATCCATACTTGGTGGTAGATTTAATCTCAGCTCTTGGATATCTTTTAGCACAGTAGTCCTCAACCCTTTTTTGTACCTCAGGCTAGTTTCATGCTGGACAGTCTTTGTCTTGGAAGCGGTAATCAGACATGTAACAACCAGAACAAAGTGCATAATATATAATTTGATTATTACAACAAGCTGGCCTCCAAGCCGATGGCCCGTTAAACACACCATTCCGAGTGTGATCATTACCTGTGTTGCCTACTAGCACTTGTGCTGGTGGCACATGAAACATTCGAGTGAGGTCATTGCCAGTGCCGCTGGACTGGCTACTGTGCTGGTTGCACATAAAAAGCACCATTTGAGCATGGCTATTGCCAGTACCACCTGACTGGCTCTCGTGCCGGTGGCACGTAAAAGCACCCACTACACTCTTGGAGTGATTGGCGTTAGGAAGGGCATCCAGCTGTAGAAACACTGCCAGGTCAGATTGGAGTCTGGTGCAGCCATCTGGTTTGCCAGCCCTCAGTCAAATCGTCCAACCCATGCTAGCACGGAAAGCGGACGTTAAACGATGATGATGATGATGATGATCAATAGGAAACTGAACCTTTCAGACTGAGATACTTGGCACTCGTCATACTCAAGAAGACCCATACCCCGCAGCAGAAGTATTAAAACATCCTTCTGGTAGTGTAATGCACTCATGATGGTACCATGTAAAAGCCTGTGCGGTGCCACATACAAGTGCCCATGTGGCATCATGTAAAAGCACCCACGTAGCATCACATGAAAGTGCTTGTGCGAGGCCATGTAAAAGTGACCATGCAGTGCCATGTATAAGCACCTGTGCAGTACTACATGAAAGCACCTGTCCAGCACCCATGTGGTGCCATGTAAAAGCACACTCTGTAAAGTGGTTGGAATTAGGAAAGGTCTGCCGCTGTAGAGACCATGCCAAATCAGACTGGGGTCTGGTGCAGCCCCACCCCCACCCAGTGTGCCAGCTGCAGTCACACCATCCAACCCATACCCGGAATGGACAATAGATATTAAATGATGATGAATGTTAATCGTCACCATCATCATCACCATCATTTCAAGTTTGTTTTCCATGCTGTCATGGGTTGGACAGTTTGGCAGGAGCTGGTGAGGCTTGGGATTACACCAGGGTCCACTGTCTGCTCTGGCATTGGATTAAAATAGAAAATGGGAAACAAAACACTTGGCGTCACTTGAAAAACATTTTAGATGAAGAATATATCTGTTTATAATCTCCATCGAAATTAAATGTTTTTTGAGTGATGTCAAATGTTTTGCTTTACCACTTTCTATTTTAATCTGTCTCTCTCTCTTTCTCTCTCTCTCTCTCTAATATATATATATATATATATATATATATATACATATATATTTTTATGAATGAATATGTATATATATGTATATGTATATATGTGTATATGTATATATGTGTGTATGTATGTATATATATATATATATATATATATATATATATATATATTATATATATATATATGTGTGTGTGTGTGTGTAAACAAACCCAGAGGCTTGATAAGTTATGGAGAAAGTATGACTATGAAAGTCTTTTTTATACAATAATATTGTATAAAAAATGACTTCCGTAGTTTCTTTCTCTGTAACTTATCAAGCCTCCAGGTTTGTTTACAAATTTTATATATAGTACTAGACAGTTAAGTATCTATACATAAGATTTGACTGAAATTTATGGGTGAGTGTCTGGCTTAATTAGCTGCACAAGGAGCCGTGTTAGCGTTGATATGTAGGTTTGATTCTAGCCTGAGTTAGCTCATTGTTTTTCAGTCAGTTGTTTAAATAATTGTCACTTTAGTTGCAGTATATATATTATTATTATGATATATTATTATATAGTTATTATTCTACATAAAAGGGCACCATTCAAGTGTGATCGCTACCAGTGTTGCCTTACTGGCACTTGTGCCTGTGCTAGTAGGGTGCCAAGAGTACCATCCGAGCATGATCGTTGCCAGAGCAGCCAACTGGCTCCGTACCGGTGGCACGTAAAACGGCACCATTTGAGCATGATCATTACCAGCGTCACCTTACTGGCACCCATGCCGGTGGCATGTGTAAAAAGATTCGAGCGAGGTCATTGCCAGTACTGCCTGACTGGTCCCCATGCCAGTGGCACGTAAAAAGCACCCACTACACTCCAAGAGTGGTTGGCATTAGGAAGGGCATCCAGTTGTAGAAACTCTGCCAGTTCAAGATTGGGGCCTGATGCAGCCATCTGGTTCGCCAGACCTCAGTCAAAATCGTCCAACCCATGCTAGCATGGAAAGTGGACGTTAAACGATGATGATGATGATGATGACTATCATCTCTTGATCTACCCCAAGCTATGGTTTTTGTCTACTACACATTTCCGTATCAACCATCTACTACCATTTATTTCCAACCATACACCACACCATATCTATATGATACCAGATCTAGTTATCAGATGCCAAATCTGTACAGACACCATCAACAGACATCACCGAAAGGTCCTCCAACAAAGTCAGGTTTAAATTATCTCTGCAAACATAATGAGTTTTTTGTGCTCCTGCCCATGCAAGCAATTATAATCTGCTTTCTCTCTCTCTTTCTTCTAGTCACGAGTGGCAGCCCAAAGTCAAGGAGAAAGAAACTTTCATATTTTCTACCAGTTGCTTAGTGCTGATGATACTAGTTTTTTAAGTAAGTCTCTTCTCTTTTTAGCCTTCCATCTGTCTATCTGTTCATCCATCCAACCATCCAGCTGTCCAGATACATTTCTATACATACATACACACACACACACACATATATATATATATATATATATATATATATATATATAATATATATATATATATGCATGCTTATCTATATATACATGCATGTCTGTCTGTTTATCTATCTACGCTCTCTCTCTCTCCCCCCTATATATATATATATATATATATATATATATATATATACTTTATGAATAAAGCTGCAAAGACATCACAAAAACTGTTACTCAAAGTTTCACGTTGCTGTTCGTCGGACAGTTTTGGTTTTTCTCAACCAAAACTATTCAATGAACAACAGAGTGATACTCTGAGTAAATGTTTTTGTGATGTCTTTGCAACTTTATTCATAAAGCAAATTACTCTACCTCCAGTATTCGAGTACTATTTTCCCACCTTGGTTCACATTCATGTGCTTACTCTGGTATATATATATATATATATAATTAGAAAAACCACTATTGCCACTATTATGCAATTCAAATAATGATAGGCATAATCCAAATCATAAATAAAAAATAAAATATATTTTAAAACATATAACTAGATCACAAGAAGTACAAAAATGAACAAACAATATATAATAAGTAAAAATACTACGTACGTTTCATGGCTATAATTTTAAATTGCATAATAGTGGTTTTTCTCTAATTTGTATATATTTATATATATCATATATTTATATTGTGAAATTTGATTTAATACTAAATTGAATTTTTCCCTGTAAGTTTGGAGTTATACTCCCTAATATTATATATATATATGCAAGCATACAAACATATACATGTTTGTGTATGTATTTTAGTTTAATCAATTGTAGTAAATTTATAAATATTACCTGCCCAACTACTACTACCACTATTCTTCATTGTATTATTTTGATTTCTTTTTCTCCAAATTTAGAATCTTTAAAAATTTCTAGAAATGCTGAGAATTACAATTTTCTGAAGACCAGTGGCTGTGTCCGGGTTGGAACCATCGATGATAAGGAGAACTTCTATGCTGTCAAGGTAGGTGCTGTAGCATGGTCCATCTTTTCTAAGAGCATGTGCTTCTTTATCATTGCTGAATGCATTGTCGCTATTAATCGACCTGTGAAGGTGACAAGCTGGCAGAATCGTTAACATACCAGATTGGATGCTTAGCAGTATTTCATCTATTGTCACATTCTGAGTTCAAATTCTGCTGAGGTTGACTTTACTTTTCATCCTTTTGGGGTTGATAAAATAAAAACCAGTTGAGCACTGGGGTTGATTTAATCAAGTTACACCCTGCCCTGAAATTGCTGGTCTTATGCCAAAATTCGAAACCATTATTAATCAACTTGTGTTATCTCTCTCTTTTTTTCTTTAGCTCTCTTGCTCTCCACTCCTTAATTTTCAACATTACACCTGTAGTCTGTATATCTATTATCCATAGACACAGGCATTCCTTCTTTCTACCTGTAATTACACCTGTAGTCTGTATGTCTATTATCCATAGACACAGGCATTCCTTCTTTCTACCTGTAATTACACCCCACCCATGTAATCTTTCTAAATCTTATTTCTAAACATTTCAGAATGGAATGGAAGTAATTGGTTTCCAAATCCAGGAAATCTTTGCCGTGTTTCAATTAGTTTCCAGTGTTTTAAAGTTGGGAAATTTAGAGTTTCACCATCGAAGTAACGTAGATGGCACCAATGGTTGTGTCTTAGTGAATGAGTATGGTAAGTACTGCCCTTCATTCGAGATTATTACACCAAAACCTCACACTCATAAGCATCACTCACACTCATAATCATCACTCACACTCACATCATGTTTGGGCTGCTTTTATTTTCTGCTTGGGACAACATGTTTAATGTTCTGTTGGTGGTGCAATAAACCACACTCAGCCCACACTCTAGGTTAAACAGAAAGACAAAGCTGGTTGGGTTTGCTCTGTTTTTCTATTATGGATCTGGTACAAAAGTGAGAGATTTGGTACAGTTGTGAGACAGATATGGTACAGATACAAAATAGATCAAACACAGATGAGATACATCTGGTACAGATGTGACTGGTCTGGTATGTATGTGTGACAGATCTGGTACAGATATGAGAGATTTGGTACAGTTGTGAGACAGATATGGTACAGGTACAAAATAGATCAAACACAGATGAGATACATCTGGTACAGATGTGACTGGTCTGGTATGTATGTGTGACAGATCTGGTACAGATATGAGAGAAATCTAATGCAGATGTAAGACAAATCTGGTGCAGATGTGGGACAGATGTAAGACAAATATTCATTTGATAAATAGTTTCTGTTGTGGATAAGATTCCAAAATGATGTGTCACAAAGTTGTCTGGTGAGCATCCATAAATTCACATAAAATGATGATGATGATGATGATCAATGAATGGCTTTTATATCATTATCATTTAATGTCTATTTTCCATGCTGGCATGGGTTGGACAGATTGACAGGGCGGCGAGCTGGCAGAATCGTTAGCAGGCCGGGCGAAATGCTTAGCGGTATTTCACCTGTTGCAACGTTGTGAGTTCAAATTCCGCCGAGGTCAACTTTGCCTTTCATCCTTTCGGGGACGATAAATTAAGTACCAGTTACGCACTGGGGTCAATGTAATCAACTTAATACCTATGTCTGTCCTTGTTTGTCCCCTCTATGTTTAGCCCCTTGTGGGTAATAAAGAAATAGATTGACAGGATTTATTGAGCAGCAGGGCTGCACCAAATTCCTTTTAGCTTTGGCATTGTTTAACAAAGCTGGCCTTTTGAAATACAGGCACAACTCATTTTTATCAGCTGAGTGGACTGGGGCAACATGAAATAAAGTCCCAAGGTCACAACACACTGTCCGGTATTGAACTCATGACCTTAAGATCATTAGCCAAATATCCTAACCACTTGGTCACATGCTTTCACACCTCAATGTAAACTCAGTAGGTCTGACCGGCTATTATATACCCCTATGCAAAGACCATAGAATTGATGCAATCTTATATATACCCCTACAGAAAATCTTCTCCATTTGCTTTCCCCCTAAGTCGTTTATAAATAATAAATAAAATAAATGCGCCCTTTTTAAAGCCTAGGCAGGCTCATGGGCCCGGTTTCCCGGTTTCAATGGTGTATATGTTCCCCAGCTGGACGGGATGCCAGTCCATTGCAGTGTTACTCATTTTTGCCAGCTGAGTGGACTGGAGCAACGTGAAATGAAGTGTTTTGCTCAAGAACACAATGCACCACCCAGTCCAGGAATCGAAACCACAATCTTTCAATCATGATGCTGACACTCTAACCACTAAGCCAAGCGCCTCCAAAGTGCCACTATATTACCTTGCCACATCCCCAATTTTGTCATTATCTTACAATTTGTGTACCTCCATATCTGAGATGCCCCAGGGTGGTAGCCTTTACCTACTCCTGTTCTGTAATGTTCTAATGAGTTGTGTGTCACTTGCAGAGGCCCAGGAGATTGCCGAGTTGTTAGGTTGCTCCTATGAAGAGTTGAAGACTGCCTTAACCCAACGCACTGTCGAGGCCCGTGGAGAGAAGTTAAAAACTGACTTAAGTACAGCTGATGTAAGTATTTCTTGAATATTACAACCACCTGCACATCAACCACAACCACCACTACCTCCTATACTATAACTACTACTATTACTTATGACACCACTAACACTTACATTACTACTACTACTGCTGATCCTTCAACTACAACATTACCACTGTTATTATCACCACCACCTACACTATCCCTACCACCCCATCACTAACTCTGCCACCACCACTTATATTTCCACTAATTACCTACCATTTATATGGTAGGTAATAGTATACCATTATACTATTACCAACACCACTGCTATCATCAACATTACTACTCCTGCGCTATTACTGCAATCATCGTTTCTTAGACCATTATTGCTACTCTGCCCATCACTATAATTACAACCTCATACAACTGTTACTACTACTACTACTACTACAACTAGCACCGTTACTACTACATATACCACTACTACAGTGACACCATCATCACTGTTTATGAACACAACCACCAATTTACACCTCCCGCTACTACCATGACCACATTCACCATCACAACTATTATCTTCATCAGCATCATCATCACTACTACTATATTCAACCGACTCCTACCACACTCACCATCACCACCATAATCATCACTATAATCACCATCACTGCCATTACAACCATTGCCGTCACCACCATCCTCACAGTCATCCACCACCACCACCACCACTAACCCATGTTACCTTTGTCTCTTCCCTTACAGTCCGCCTATGCCAGAGATGCTTTATCAAAAGCCATTTATAGTCGAATGTTTTCATGGTTGGTGCAGAGAATCAACGATGGTATAAGGGTAAGTTGTCTTTGAGAATTTCAATGTTGTTATTTTCCATCTCACCATTTTGGGAATAATTCCACAAATGGTGAGATTGTCTCCATGTGGGAATGAAAGATAGATTTTGAAGAAATCGGTGATGGACAGCACGAGTAATGATGAGAATAAACTTCAAGAGCCTAGTACAGGTGGCAGTCTCGTACAGATCTATAAGACAGATCTGGTTCAAATGAAAGACAGATCTAGTGCAGATGTGAGACAGATCTAGTGCAGATGTGAGACAGATATAGTGTAGATGTGAGATATTTGGTACAGTTGTGAGACAGATATGGTACAGATACAAAATAGATCAAACACAGATGTGACTGGTCTGGAATGTATGTGTGACAGATCTGGTACAGATATGAGAGAAATCTAATGCAGATGTAAGATAAATCTGGTGCAGATGTGGGGACAGATGTAAGACAAAAGGCTTTAAAAAAGATATGTGAGCACTGGAGTTGATTTGTTTGATGAAAAATTCTTCAAGGTGTTGCCCCAGCATGGCCATAGTCTAATGATTGAAACAATAAATGACAAAAGACAGCAGTCAACACCCGGATACATTAGCATATGAACAAGTATCACATGACCCAGAGAGGTAATTCTAATGCAGTCTGTGTCCAAATTAAATCTGCCCCACAAAGGATCCTCCATATACAAACACACACACTGATGGAGAGATATAGGCGTAGGAGTGGCTGTGTGGTAAGTAGCTTGCTTACGAACCACATGGTTCCGGGTTCAGTCCCACTGCGTGGCACCTTGGGCAAGTGTCTCCTACAATAGTCTTGAGCTGGCCAAAGCATGGTGAGTGGATTTGGTAGACGGAAACTGAAAGAAGTCTATCATATATGTCAGTGTGTGTCTTTATGTTTCTGTTTTTTTTTTCCCCACGACCACTTGACAACGAGTGTTGGTTTGTTTACATTCCTATAAGTTGGTGGTTCAACATAAGAGACCGATAGAATAAGCACCAGGTTTTTATTTTAAAAAATAAGTACTGGGGTCAACTTGTTTGACTAAAATCCTTCGAGGCAGTGCCCCAGCTTGGCCATAGTGCAATGTCTAAAACGAATAAAAATAACAAATTCCTCCTGATGCAGGCGAGCATAGACATGTGGACATTAAAACACTGATGGTGATTATATATATTTATATATATTTATACTTATAAAATTCAAATTTACAGAAAACAAAAGATAAAGCCGGATGAGGGAATAACAAGTAGGTGTATTAGTTTTGATGCTTAGGTAGAATGGGAAAGTCTTTGACATTTTGAGCCTATGCTCTTTGACAGAAAGGGATGAGAGGAAACAAAGTAGAGAGAGAATGAAAAAACAGAGAGAGAGAGAGAGAGAGAGAGAGAGAGAGCAAAGATATGTAAGGATTAACAGTTTAACACACACACACACACGTCCAATAACACTATACTTGTTCCACATCCTTGCATTGTTGTATTTGTTCATGTTTGGATTAACTATATATATATATATATATATATATGTATATATGGGGAGAGTTTACGAAAAAAACAAAAGACGAAGACAGGTGGTGTACAAAACAAACAGATGTATTAGTATAACACTCAGGAATAGAAAAAGTCTTTTACATTTTGAGCCTACGCTCTTCTACATAAAAGGAGACAGAATAAACAAGGAGAGAAAAAAAGTGTGTGTAGTGGCTAACGATCTATCATGGCGACTATATGTAATCATCATTTAATGTGTGTGTGTCTTTTTTTCCTCTCCTTGTTTTTTCTTTGTTCCTTTCTGTAGAAGAGCATAGGCTCGAAACATAAAAGACTTTTTCTATTCCTTAGCATTATACTAATACATCTCTTTGTTTTGTACACCACCTGTCTTCGTCTTTTGTTTTTTTTTCGTAAACTCTCCCTATATATATATATGTACTCATACACATACACATATAGACACAGGCATACTCATAAAGATACACACAGATGCAGTGGTGATACTGGTTGTATCACAAATCTGTCATGTTTTAAGAACACAGGGTAAAAAACTAAAAAATAATTGATTATTAGAAAGATACACAAGTTTTTGAATTTAGGCATTTTTCTTAATCAAAAATATGAGCAAATGTTAGATAGAATTCTGGATAATATGAAATATTTCTATAGAAGTCTCTCTCTATCTCTCTCACCACACACACACACACACACACACACACAAATATTGTGTGTACATATATATATATATCTGTATATGAAGGTATATATGACCTTTACTTGAACTTATGAAAAAATTCCTCTGAGAATCCATCAGGTTATCTAACCAAAAAAAGTTCTCTTTCATTCTTTCTTTGTGTGTGTGTACACACACACACACACACACACACACACACACATAGAAGTATCTTTTATTCTTTAGAGTTTGAATGATTTCTATAGAAAGCGAAATAGTTGAACTGTGAAGAATTTGTCTGTGTGCAAGTTAAGGAATCGGTGAACTCTGCTGTGTAATGCTTTCACACTTCACTACATTCTTCATAGAGTATCAGAGCTAGTATATTACTGAACTTTCTTCTGAAGATTGCAGATAAGCAAGTATTCATGTTGTTGTTGTTGTTGTTGTTGTTGTTGTTGTTGTTGTTGTTAGAGGTGGTGGCAAAGGTGCTGGTGTTGTTATTGTTAGCCGTGGTCAACTTCCACGGAACATATCTCTGGCATTTTAAGTCAGCAGTCCACAAAGAAAACCAGTTGATTCACACACATACTGTGTGTCACTATAACATCATATTGTATATATGCATGTATATTGATATACTCTTTTACTTGTTTCAGTCATTTGACTGTGGCCATGCTGGAGCACTGCCTTTTTAGTCGAGCAAATCAACCCCAGGTCTTATTCCTTGTAAGCCTAGTACTTGTTCCATCGGTCTCTTTTGCTGAACTGCTAAGTTACGGGGACGTAAACACACCAGCATCAGTTATCAAGCGATATTGGGGGCGAGCTGGCAGAAACGTTAGCGCGCTGGGTGAAATGCGTGGCCGTACTTCATCTGCCGTTACGTCCTGGGTTCAAATTCCGCCGAGGTTGACTTTGCCTTTCATCCTTTCGGAGTCGATAAATTAAGTACCAGTTACGCACTGGGGTCGATATAATCGACTTCATCCCTTTGTCTGTCCTTGTTTGTCCCCTCTGTGTTTAGCCCCTTGTGGGTAGTAAAGAAATAGATATTGGGGGGACAAACACAGACACACAAACATATATACACACATACATACATACACACAGATATATATACATATATACGATGGGATTCTTTCAGTTTCCGTCTACCAAATCCACTCACAAGGCTTTGGTCAGCCCGAAGCTATAGTAGAAGACACTTGCCCAAGGTGCCACACAGTGGGACTGAACCCAGAGCCATGTGATTGGTAAGCAGGCTACTTACCACACAGCCACTCCTACGCCTACGTATGTATGTATGAATGAATACATGTGCACATGTGTATGAGAGGGCTACATCCTGTGCTGACAATAAAGGAATTCTCTCTCTCTCTTTCTCTTTGAAGGGCGGAGTGTATGGTGCAGGAGTGATGAGTGCAATATTGTATATTAGTAAAGTGGAGGTGCAATGGCCCAGTGGTTAGGGCAGCAGACTCGCGGTCATAGGATCGCGGTTTCGATTCCCAGACCGGGCGTTGTGAATGCTTATTGAGTGAAAACACCTAAAAGCTCCACGAGGCTCCGGCAGGGGATGGTGGTGATCCCTGCTGTACTTTTTCACCACAACTTTCTCTCACTCTTACTTCCTGTTTCTGTTGTACCTGTATTTCAAGGGGCCAGCCTTGTCACTCTCTGTGTCACGCTGAATATCCCCGAGAACTACGTTAAGGGTGCACGTGTCTGTGGAGTGCTCAGCCACTTACACGTTAATTTCACAAGCAGGCTATTCCGTTGATCGGATCAACCGGAACCCTCGTCGTCGTAACCGACGGAGTGCTTCCATATTAGTAAAACATGGACAGTGAATGTAGGTGATGTGAACGTGATGGAGAGAACTAAAGCTGGCATGCTGTGATGGTTTTGAAATGTTGGGGTTTTTTAGATTTAGGAAAGCACATTAGTCGCTATCTACAGTTGTTGGTGGTGGTGGTGTTTGTTTTGTTAGGTTTCCAAAGTTCTGCTGGAAAAGACAAGCAGGTGGACAAACAGACAGAACTACATCCCACATGGAGGTTGTTAAAAACAATGATTAGTTCGTTCATGTAATGTATCAGAGAGAGGAGTTAAAATAGTTGTGGGTGGCAGTGGCGGTGGAGGAGCTGAGTGGAATCAGATACAGAGTGGGATTTGAGGCGATTGTGGTGGTATGGATATGTAATGTGGGTGGTTGATGCCATTTGCATAATGATTTTTAGGGTCCTGATAGGGGCTGGAATGTGTGTAAGAAAGAGACTGGGGAAAAAGAGGACCAAGTGATGGAGGCTAATCTCAGGATTATTGACTTCATTAAGGAGATGACAGAGGACCGTTGGCAATGGGGACCTCCAGTTCTCAGACCCCAGACCCTATCCCTGCTCACTGTTCTCAGAGTGGAAATGGCTGTCTGCAAGTGTGAGCCCTGTGAGTCATAGTGACTGTGCCAGTGTATCTCCCTCACCATCCTCCAGGGTAACACCTTTTCCATTTAGTCTGCTGGGGATCATATTATACATTGCACTCTCGGCGGCCCTGGAAAATCCGAGCCCATAACGATTCGCAGCTCTCAAGTCGGTCTGTACCCACCATCCACAGCAGTTACTCCATATAATGCCTGGCACTTTATGGAAAGCAGTAGGCTTTTGCATTCCACTGATGCCCGATGAACTAGCAGTGTGCACTTCTTGAGAAGACATCCCCACACATTCAAACAGGTGAGAGGAAAACTAAAACAACATAGTACACGGCCACAGCACTAGATGCCCTTCCTGTCTCCAGCTCTGTTACTTATCCCCCACACTGTCCAGAGATGGCATTTATTTATTCTAAAGTCTGGATACAAACAATGTTTTATAAATATGTGTAGTCCATATGATAACATTTTCTTGATTTTGTTTTTCTGTTTCAGGTGAAGAAAAAAAACAAAACAAAAGTGATGGGTGTGTTAGACATATATGGTTTTGAAGTTTTTGAGGTGAGTTACTTTTGAACATGATTTGTATGTCATTCCTGGCGCTATATTATGCCTTCCCTGTTGATCTATGCCAAAACCTTTGTTGTCCATTTCTACCGTTACATTTGTACTGTATTATGAAGTAGAACCTGAATAAATCCTGAGAGGGATGTCACAGCAGGATTGTCCATCTGGTCTTAGATGTCCAGTGGATGTAAATCCTGAGCATTGACCTTTCTGCTGTTCTGTCATTGGTGACACAAAAGATATACTATCAAGATATCTGAGGATTATGTGTGACATGTGACATCCCAACATATGACATCCTGACCTTGTCTACTGGGAACACCATACATGGCGATTAGATGTGGGCACAACTGAAGAAAGACATCAACTAAGCCAGAGTTAAAGAGCTTCTCTCTGGCATGGTAGATAGAGATGAGTGGAGGGTGCCCTGGGCTTCATTGCTTTAGCCTTCTCTTCATAATGGAAGTAAGGGGCAGTTAACACTCTTATTTTGTTATACCAGTCATGTGATGTGGGCATGTCTAAAGTAAGGCATCAATTATGCCAGAATTGAAGAGATAGGATAGGTGGGTGGTGTCATGTTGAGAGCTCAAGTAACTGCATTGCCTTGGTCTCGTCTTCATAGGGAAAAAAGGAGGCAGTTAACATTTTTATCTTGTTATACCAGTCATGTGCCAACTTGGCCCATGGAACTTTCTCAGTGGCCTGCCAAAAAAGAAAACAATTGCTTAGACTTTTTCTTTAGTGTGAGCCTGCCTGATGATGAACTATGTCTCATGTACCCTGCTTTATATAAAAGTTTCCCACCCATAGCTGCCACAGTTTGGTTCTCCATCAGTTGTGACGATGAGTGTTCTAGATGATTTGATCAACAGACCAGCCTGCTCATAAAATTAACATGCAAGTGGCCATCACTCCACAAACACATGTATCTTTAATGTAGTTCTCTGAGAGATTCAGCATGACAAGTCTGACCCTTTGAATTACTTTATTTCTCATTGCTCCAGCTGAGTGGACTGGAGCAATGTGAAATAAAGTGTCTTGCTTAAGGACAAGAAACACCAGCAGGAATTGAACTCCAGACCTTATGATCATAAGCTGAATATCCTAGCTACTAAGTCACATGCCTTCTCTCATGACTGTTCAAGACATTACCAAGTTAACTATTTTTTCTTGCTTCTTCTGTAATTTCCTGATTTTCATTTCTTAATCTTTTCCAATCTTCGTTTTCACAGAACAATAGTTTTGAACAGTTTATCATTAATTACTGTAATGAGAAATTACAACAAATTTTTATTGAATTAACCTTAAAAGAAGAACAAGAAGAATATGTGAAGGAGGTAAGAATGTGTTAGATTCCTTACCAATTTTTGGTGTCTTGGAGTTTGCTGAGACTTTTGTCTTTCCATGTAGCAATAATATTCATAATTAAATACAAGATAGTTTGGCATTATCTAATTGTTAATTTTAATTGCAAGTGTTAAATACTATCATCATCATCATCATTAACAATATCAACACCACCAACATCATTATTACCATCACTGACATCACCGCAACTCATCTTCATCATCATCATGATAACACCCACCACTACCACCACCACCACATCACCACTATCACTTTCATTAATACCACCACTACTATCACCATCATTATCACTTCAACCACCACCATTATCATCGATATCACCAATACCCATACCATTATAATCATCACCACAACCACCACCATCACCTATTACTACTGTAATTACTCTTCGTGGTATGCTACATTAAGTGACTGGTCATTGTTTTTAACATCCTCCATGTGTGATGCAGTTCTGCCTGTTTGTCTGTCTTTTCAAGCAGAAACTTAACAAGACAACAACAACAGCAACAATAGATAGTAACCAATGTATTTTCCTCTAAAAACACATAGTATTCATATCATGGAGCCAAATGATTCAACATGTTTCTACTATGTGGCTAGTAAATGTTTACTGTTTCTACATGTTTACCCATCCCCATGTGGTGTATAGGCTTTATGATAAAATTACACATTTCTTCCCCCACTTCATGCCGTGGACATGTGGTCTGCTATGACCCAATGTGTTTATGTTATGTAAAAGTATAACAAATAAGGAACTGTGTTTATGCAATAAAATTAACAGAAACCTGCAAAGGTGGCGAAATGGCAGAAACGTTAGCACGCCAGGTGAAATGCGTAACCGTATTTCGTCTGCCGTTACGTTCTGTGTTCAAATTCCGCCGAGGTCGACTTTGCCTTTCATCCTTTTGGGGTCGATAAATTAAGTACCAGTTATACACTGGAGTCGATGTAATCGACTTAATCCGTTTGCCTGTCCTTACGTCAAATCCTATTTCTTTACTATTTGTCGTATTTGAAATTACGTCAAATTCCTCCGAGGTCGACTTTAAGGATGGAATATATGACATAGAGAAACGTCAGGTAAATGTCATAAATGAACATGGATCGTACTTTGATTAAATAAATCAGTTCTCTAACACTTCTGAAACATTTTATTGTTACCTTTCAAATACGACATTTCATGTGAAATAACCTAATATTTTTCTGACCCATTTTTTTTCAGGGAATTGAATGGATCCACGTGGATTATTTCAACAATGCTGTGATATGTGAATTAATTGAAAAGGTAGGTAATGACAATTGTCAGTTTGTGTGTGTGTGTGTGTGTGTGTGTGTGTGAGAGAGTATATGTTTATATGTGTTCATGCTTTTGGTTATATGAGAATGTATGTGTGTGTGTGTCTATGTCGTTTTTCTCACATCTGAATGTTTCTATGACTGGTTATGTAGACTGTGTGTTACTTTCTCTCTGTCTTTCTCATATACACACACACACACATATATATATATATGTTTTTATATATACACACACACACATGCACACACATACACATACATATGCCAGCATGGAAGGTGGACGTCAAACGATGAGGATGATATATATTTTTCATGTCATAAGAATTTTATACACTTTTGAGAGAACAGAAAATCATATAGGTGCAGGCTTGGCTTACTTCCCAACCACATGGTTCTGGGATCAATCCCACTGTGTGGCCACTTGGGCAAGTGTCTTCTACTATTGTTTTGTGTCAATCAAAGCCTTGTGAGTGGATTTAGTAGACGGAAATTGAAAGAAGCCCATTGTATATATATAAATGCATGTGCATCTGTATATGTATCCTACCTCTACTTGACAACTGATAGTAGTACGTTTATGACCCCATAACGTAGTGGTTTGACAAAAGAGGCTGATATCATTAGTACCAGGCTTTAAAAAGGGAAAATTAGTACAGGGGTTAATTGATTCAACTAAATATTCTTCCGGGCAGTGCCCCAGCATGGCCAGTCTAATGACTGAAAATTGTAAAAAAGATGAAAGATAAAAAAGATTTGTGTTTTGGAACAGCGGATCTCACAGCACCCATAAAGCTATAAGTAATAGCATGTAAATATTGGGTAGAAAATTCCTTTCGGATAGAAAAAGCCACTAGCTGGCAGAATATCTAGAATATCCCCCTTAAAATTGCTGGCCTTGTGCAACATTTGAAACAATCATTTTTTTAAAAAATAAGTACCAGTTGAATACTGGGGTCGATGTAATCAACTTGCCCCCGCCGTTGAAATTGCTGGTCTTGTGCAACACTGGGCAAAGTGTGTTGTGACATTTCGCCCATCATATATGTTCTGAGTTCAAATTCTGCTGTGGTCCACTTTGCCTTTCAACCTTCCAGGGTCAATGAAACAGGTATCAATTGAGCATCAGGATCGATGTAATTGATTAGCCCTTTCCTGCAAAATTTCAGGCCTTATGCCTATTGTAGAAAGGATCATTGCTACTATTACAAGTTGAAGCTTAGTTTCACGTTTGATTATTGAGGCATCAGAAAGACAGAGCTACTTCAACAATATATTTAAGTAAAGGTATTGGGAAACATATTTTTACTTATATATTGACATAATTCTTAACTTTTTTCGTACATTTAACTCTGAGTAACAATTCAAGAAATTACAAATTTTAACAAAATATACTCTGTTTCATGTATTGAGTGTTTTTTTTTATTCTTGGCAAACACAAATGTTCACCAATAGCGTGTTTGTGTGTGTGTGTGGATCAGTTAATATATTGTGCAATGGACTGATACTCAGGATAAACTGCACTATCGAAATATTTGTAGTGATGTTTTGAACTATATATTGGCTTTTGTTTACTATACACATATATATGTATAAATATACAAATAACAATAATCTTTGGATGGAAACTATAAATTTATCCTACATCATATCGGCACAGCTCGGTGCAACCCCCGAAAACTGGTTCACCGGTCAGCATCATTAGACTGCAGCCGACATAATGGAATAGGAGCTTTGTTTGCCTGTTCAAAACATTTCTCATAAAAACAAATTCAAAAGATATGTATATATATATATATATATATATATATATGCTTTTCAACATGTGATCTCTTGAGCACCACCAGCTCAAATATTTTCTCCTCTGTCTTCCCTCCTTGGGATCTTTCCTTCTCCTTGTTTACGACGAAGAGCTCCGCTCGAAACGTTAAACCCTCCTTCCCTTCTTTCCTGAGCGTCAATAATACTTTAATTGTTCCACGTCCTGCATTGCTGTGTTTTTTTCTCTTTTTTTCTGTGTTTTCTTGTTTGGATTAACTTTATATATTTATATATTCTGTTTCAGAACAATGTAGGAGTTTTAGCGATGCTTGATGAAGAGTGCCTTCGACCAGGAACCGTCACAGATTTAACATTCCTTGCAAAACTTGACTCCATTTGTTCAGAACATCCTCATTACGAAAGTCGCGGCTGTAAAAAAAGCATGTCTGACAGAACGTTGCCTCATGAATCTTTTCGCCTCAAACATTACGCAGGCGCAGTAAGTAACACAATATTTATAATTGATCTTCTTCTTCTTCTCCTCCTCATTGCATAATTCCTATCTTCCTCTCCTTTCATTTCTCATCTCATTTTATATTTATCTTCCTGTTGTTGCTGTTCTTGTTTAACACCCTCAGCTCACCTCAGATTCATCAGGGGGGGAAAAAAGGTATTCCAGCTTGTCCCTTTTTGTTTAAAGTTTGTTTCCAGACACAGGAGTGGCTGTGTTGGTAAGTAGCTTGCTTACCAACCACATGGTTCTGGGTTCAGTCCCACTGCGTGGCACCCTGGGCAAGTGTCTTCTACTATAGCCTTGGGTTGACCAAAGCCTTGTGAGTGAATTTGGTAGACGGAAACTGAAAGAAGCTCATCATATATATATATATATATGTGTGTGTGTGTGTGTGTGTATATATTTGTGTGTCTGTGTTTGTCCCCACCCCCAACATTGCTTGACAACCGATGCTGATGTGTTTACTTCCCAGTAACTTAGCAGTTCGGCAAAAGAGACCGATAGAATAAGTACCAGGCTTACAAAGAATAAGTCCTGGGGTCAATTTGCTCAACTAAAGGCGGTGCTCCAGCATGGCCGCAGTCAAATGACTGGAACAAGTATGAGAGTACAAGAGAACTAAAGTCTCCTGGATCCACTCATAGTCTCTTCCTTTTCTAAAACAGACCATAATTTAACTCTTTAGCATTCAGGTTATTCTGTCAAATGTAATGCTAATTTATTCACGTTGTTTTGAATTAATCATGTATCTTCATGAATTCAATGATTTCGTTGTGTATTTTTAAAATGACATTGTTGGGTAAGTGTGAAAGGCCAGATCATAAGAATATTTGGGTCGGATATGGCTAGTTTAAATGTTAAAGGATTAAATATGCTTCACTGAATATCAACTAAATTTTTCTGAGGAAAATTTGGTAGGAAATCTCTGTGGAAGGCCAATAGAAGGACCATTCCTGTATTTGTAGATTTAATCAGTTGACCACTGGCTGTCTTTAAAATGGAGTCCATTATATTAGAACCACTGAAACCAGGTTGCTGACCACAAACTGATCTCCTCATTCTGCTAACCGTTTTTGGAGACCTTGGCAAATATTTCTTCCTGCTCCTTACATTATGAGTTCAAAAGAATCAACTTTGCCTGTCATATTTTTGGGGGTTTATGAAATAAGTACCACTCAGGTGAGGATCATGTTTCTTTCCCTCAAAAAATTGCTGGTCTTGTGCCAAAAAATTAGAAATCACTATTATTATTACTATTATTATTATTATTAGGGTGGCAAGCTGGCACAATTGTTATCATGCCAGGCAAAATGCTTAGTGGCATTTTGTTCGTCTTTACATTCTGAGTACAAATTCTGCCAAAGTCAACTTGGCCTTTCATTCTTTTGGGGTTGATAAAGTAAGTACCAGTTGTGCAGTGAAGCTGATGTGATTGACTTACCCATGTACCCAATATTTCTAGCTTTATGCCAAAATTTGGAACCATTATTATTATTATTATTACTTTAAACATGTTTTTTATACCTGCTTCTCTGTATCTCCTTTTGCTTTCCGTTCCATCAGGTAACCTACAGGGTTGAAGGGTTTGTTGATAAAAACAACGACCTTTTGTTCCGTGATTTGTCTCAAGCCATGTACAGATGTAAACATCCTTTACTAAAAGACTTATTCCCAGAAGGTAAGCCACATCTTTTTTTGAACATCTTTCATCCTCGCATCTATTGATTCTTCCTCGTTTTGTAATTGTTGTTGTTGCTATGCAACTTAAGTCTGTGATGTTGCAAGAAAAGTAAAGAACTGTTGTTTGCTTACAAACCTCAACAGTTTCAGTTCTGAGGTTGGTGGGTTTGCCATTTATCCTTCAGGCCAGTGGTTCCCAACCTTTTCACTACCAATGACACCTTTTATGTAAATGAGTTTTTTCCCATGGACCCCTGGGCATAAAGAAATAAGAATCATTTGAATATCAGAAAAAGTACTTTGAAGAATTTCTTCAGGCTCTTTATATTTTGTTTTCAAATGTCACCGAGGTCAACGTTGCCTTGCATCTTTTGTGATACATTGAATGCCAGTTATATACTGGGAATAATTCAACGAACTACACCTTATCTCTACAAATAACCTTGTTACAATATGTAACAGTTTTAAAACTGTTTTAACTTAATTTCGTAGATATTATATTTAAATCATCGTCATTCATTTCTATTCCATGCTGGCATGGATCAAATAGTTTGACAGGATCCAGCAAGTGAGGAGACTCTATCAAGATCTAGTGACTGTTTTGCCAAGGTTTCAACAGCTGGGTGCTCTTCCTATCACCAACCACTTCACAGAATGTTGTGGGTGATTTTGGCTGTCACCAACTCTAGTGAGGCCGCAAAGCAACTCACAAGTAAAGAAGACCCCTTGACCGAGAAGAGTATGGTGTCAAAGGAAATGACTTATGCCAGGTGTGGAGAGATACTACTATGACAGAGGAAATGGAACAACTGTCTTACTGTTGAGGAGATACATTACATGGTTACCCTCAGCTGGAAAAGGGAAGAAAAAGATGATAGTGATGAGATATTCACCTGGTGGTTAGCGCAGTGGACCTTGCGGTTGAAGGATCACAGGTTGGAATCTCAGACCGTGTATCTTATCCAACATTCTTTCTATGAGCTGAAAGGGCCCGTACCCTCCCTTGCAGCCGTTAATTTAATGGTGGTGCATCAGCATGGCCGCAGCTCTGAGCTGAAACTGCAGAAAAAAAAATACATATACATTCACACATACATATTCTGTTCTTTCTCATTGATAGGAAATCCCGCTCGCCCATCTTTAAAACGTCCAGCCACTGCCGGCTCGCAATTCAAAGTAAGTATGTTTAATTACATCTGTATACAAGTATGTGGACATGAGAAAATAAGATGACTAACGAATAAATGGTTATCTTATCATCATTTATTCCTTAGTCATCTTTTTTTCTTATTACTGCTCTATACTCAAGTAATGTTTCGTTCTGAAGCATGCGTATATTGAGTTCTATGCCAAGTTATTAGTCTCACAATGCCTAAATTAAATATGTATATGTATATATATACAAAATTAGAAAATGGAGAAATATATCTAAATCAATCATCAACCATCTGATAATACCCAATCAATACTTTATTAAACCATTACACAATAGCAATGATATTATACATTAATACAGTACAAATATAACAAGACATAGAAATAGAAATACATTTACATTGTAGCTGACAGCTGTTTCGGCCATGAAGACAGATATATATATATATAATTAAATAATAATATTAGGGAGTATGGCTCCAAACTTACAGGGAAAAATTAGATTTAGGATTAAATCAAATTTCACAGTATAAATATATAAAATATGAATTAGAGATAAAACCACTATTATGCAACTCAGTGATAGACATAAACCAATACATAAATAACAAATAATATAAATATAATTAATATAATATATAAAATATAATAAATAATATATAATATAAAAAAAAAATAAAGATTTTATTTTAAATTTAAAAAATTTAAATTTTATATATATATATTATATTAATTATATTTATATTATTTGTTATTTATGTATTGGTTTATGTCTATCACTGAGTTGTCTAATAGTGGTTTTATCTCTAATTCATATGTTATATATATATAATATTAGGGAGTAAATCCAAACTTACAGGGAAAAATTAGATTTTGGATTAAATCTAATTTTACATTATAAATATAAATTAAATTAGAGATAAAACCACTATTAGGGAAATCAAACAGTGAAAAACATAAACCAAAACATAGAAATAAAATTAATTAATAAAATATACAAAATATATAAAATTCAAAATTTAAAATTATTTAAATTTAAAAATTTAAAATTATTAATTTATATATATATATATATATATATATACACACATATATATATACATATATATATATATATATATATATATAATTTATTTATTTTTTTATTTATTAAATATATGTAACTATCAAAAAGTATTAAAAAGTTTAATATAAGATATATTACATATATATCCATAATTACTGGATTGGCTGTCTTGGTTATTTTAAATCTAAATTTAAATGTCCAAAATCTTCAGGGATTTCTAAGGACCTGTTCTTAATTTGAACCAAATGAAAAATAAATCTCCACCTGGGTATGGTACCAAATATTACAGGTGACATTGGTGAGACAATATTGACTACCAACTTGATGTTATTGTTGCTTTAACCCCTCCATTCTTTTAGATATTGGTTTACCACCAAATTTGGTTAACTCATTCTTTTTTCATGTCTCCAGGTATCTGTGGCAGAACTTATGAAGAACTTATCTTCCAAGAACCCCAATTATATCCGGTGTATCAAGGTACGTTTTTCTAGACCTAAGATCAAATGTGTTCCAGCTTTTACCATCCAATAGATTTAGGTAGTGAATTAGTAGAGTGGGTAGAACATTGGATAGACTGCTCTGCAGCATTGGTCTGAATTTTGGTTCTCTGCTTTGTAAGTTCAAATCCCAGTGAGGTCAACTTTGTGGAATGGTAGAAATATATGAGTCTTTCAGATGTCTTAGGGTTTCCATTCTGGTTTGTTATGCTCTGAGTTAAAATTCGGACTGCATTCTAATGGTCAAAGTTAAATAACCTGATTGTGGAAACCCCTTGTCAAACAAAAGCTGGTCAGTGTGGACGAGCAGGCCCAAAGTGGGATGTTGAGAGATTATGTTCAGCAGTAAATAGGCAATGCGACAGAATATATATCAAAGACAATGCATCCATTTTAAAATGTGATGATGTGTGATTTGAGAGAGATGAGGGCCATTGTTTTTAGACAGTCAAATAACTATATGAAGACTACATTTTGCACTTATTTCAAGGTGGGTTATTGTCAGGGAGGGCAGACTGAATGACCTCTGACCCTCAGTGTATGGGGAAATAGGGATAAGGCAAAAAAGGTTAGCAAACTGAATGTGCCTTTGTTGTGGATTAAAGGTCAGTTATTGAGTTAAGGAAACATTTTTATATACTTTAATTTAGCAATATTTAATTTATGCATTTGATTTTTAAATTTCAAGTGGGATAATTTTTCCTGTTTTTTGACATAATTTTTGAGAGTGGTCAGGTCCATTTTTAGTATTCTAGTTTGTTAGAGCAGTCGAGTTTATTTCAGATATTCTCATTTTAAAAACCCTGACTAATCGTTGAGAGGACACTGGTGTTGCTTTGGCAGAAGTTTGCACTCTCTGAGTGCTCTTATTATTATTATTATTATTATTATTATTGTTTTTGTTGTTGTTCCAGCCCAATGATTTCAAGAAACCTATAGCATTTGATGAAGATCTAGTCCGGCATCAGGTTCGCTACTTAGGGTAAGTAACTTGTTGATTGGCTCACCTGTCTTGTGATGCTCTGAGTTTTCAGCACTCACAAGTCCATACATCACCAAATATACACATTCACAAGCAACATATCTATCACTAACACTCATCTATTCACATTTATGCAAATGCATGAATCTACGACCTGGCTTAGAGGGTATTGCCAAAGACATGGCTAGAGGCCCAACCTTACAAGTTCTTTTACAGGGGTTGGAAAAACTGAAGAACCACTGCAATAAGTGAGTGAATCTGAGAGGGGAATATCCTGAATAAAATCACATAATTAACTGATCCTCCTGTATTTTCTTTTTGCCAAAACCAGGAACTTTTCAGTATCCCCTTATAAGATTCTACCCATCCTAAATACTTATAAAGACAATCACAAACCCTTCCACTCTCATCCTTTCAGATACCCCACTCGTATTTATTAATAGCTGGTTTAATATTTATCTATTACAGGCTAATGGAGAATGTTCAGGTGAGACGTGCTGGATATGCATTTCGACAGAGCTATGGTCATTTCTTATATCGTTACAAGATGTTATCACCTTTGACCTGGCCACATTGGGATGGACCCGTACAACAAGGGGTCAAGGTTCTCATGGACAATATGGGATTTACAAATACTCATTATGCTTTTGGAAAGACAAAAGTCTTCATTAGGAAACCAAAAACGGTAAAATTTCATTTTCTTTTTTTAATATTCTTTTCATATATTCTATTTTCTTAATTTAAAAAGTCTCTCCGCAGTGAATTTTTTTTATCCTGCACATGCGCAACTTGGCTATCCCTGCGTGGGCGGCCAAGTGTCAACCACTGTCCCTCAGTCATTGTGTATCCTTCAGCATGTCGACATGCTAACCATTAAAGAATGTACGTTTTTAGTTGAATGGGCGTTTCGAGCTGGAAACAAATGTACAGATATTGTGAAACAGAAGTTCCACTGAAACTGTTGTTCTACATCATGGCACTGTGCGGGGATTTGATAAGAAAATTTAGAAACACAGGCTCAGTGGAAGACGCAGCAAGAAGCGATAGGCCTACTGTTCTTTCTGACGAAACACTCTCTAATGTTTCTGACAAACTGTTGGCAAGCCCATCAAAATCCCTACACAAATTGTCACAGGAAACGGAAATCAACCCAGGAAGTGCTCACACGGCAGTAAAAAGAAATTAAATTTTATGTATTGAAAATGAAAGACGACACTTTCAACACCTTATAAAGTTTTTTAAAATCTGGTTAAGTCTAATACGGTACTACTTGAGAACAGTGGTCCCTGTGCACGCACTCGCGTAGTCGTGCATCCGCGCTAGCTAGTCATGACTAGTCGATCCTTACTTTGTGCTTTTATGTGTTATTTACTTTGTTTAAAAAATTATTTACTTTGTGTTTTTGTGTTTCATTTACTTTGTTTAACAAAAATTATTTACTTTGTTTTTAAAGAATTAATTTTGTGTTTTATTTACTTTGCTAGGTAGTGGTAGGATTGACTAGTCACGACTAACTAGCGCGCATGCGCGACTACGCGAGTGCGCGCACCGGGACCACTGTTCTCAAGTAGTACCGTCTAATGTATTCTTTTGTAGTCTTACACCATCTTATAAATATTTGTTTTGCAATAAATTACTTACTGCGGATAGACTTTTTGAACACCCTGTAGTATCAAAGTAACTACGACAAGTTTAGCCAGTGTCCCCTTTTAAGATGGTTGAGTTTTGTTTGAGTGAGATTTCTCTGCTATTCCGGACGGGTGGAATTACCACAAGAAGTTCTCTGGTTGACGCTTAATGCTGTCATCATGGGAGATAACCTATAATAAATTTATATTGTCGAAATAAAATTAGAGTTATCTCCCTTACAATCAAACTTTTTTTTTTTGCCCCCAATTCCACTTTCTAAGGAAATTTCTTTGAGAAAATAATTATAGTCTTTTCTTTATTATTCCACTTATCTATTTAACAATAGTAATGATGATGATGATGTGTCAATGAAAACAATTCAGCCTTTGTTTTAGATGTCTCACTGATGCGAAATTAAACTCAAATCTGAAATTGTTGTTAAGACCAAATCTAATGTGATCATCATCATCATCGTTTAACGTCCGTTCTCCATGCTAGCATGGGTTGGACGGTTCGACCGGGGATCTGGGAAGCCAGAAGGCTGCACCAGGCTCCAGGCAATGTTTCTACAGCTGGATGCCCTTCCTAACGCCAACCACTCCGTGAGTGTAGTGGGTGCTTTTTACATGCCACCCGCACAGGTGCTAGGTGAGGCTGGCAATGGCCACGGTCGGATTGGTGCATTTTACGTGCCACCGGCACGGAAGCCAGTCGAGGCAGCGCTGGCATCGGCCACAATTCGGATAGTGCTTTTTACGTACCACCAGTCCAGGGGTCCTGGCATCTGCCGGGTGCCAGTCATAGGATTGGTTCAATTTCGATTCTGATTCCGATTTCGATTTACAATTCTGAGAGAAAAGATTAACAGTCTGTTCGTTAGCAAACATTGCATGTATTATGGCTCAGGTCTCATTGATAGTTTCCAGACCCAAATCGGTTCTTCTAATGGCTAATAGAACCATTTATGTTAAAATCTTAAACATTTCGTGTTCTTTCTGTTTTGTAGTTATTTGAAATGGAAGAGAGACGTCGCGGTCAAATGCATTATTTAGCCATGTCAATACAGAAAGTGTGGAGAGGCTGGCAGCAGTGGTCCTTGTACCAGAAAATGAAATACAGTCAAATCATAATTTCGTGTAGATTTCGTGGGTACTGGGTAAGTATGCTTTGGGTTCATATGTCTGCTTCTCTCTCTCTCTCTTTATATATATATATATAAATTAGAAAAAAACCACCTTCTATCAATTCAAAATGAACAATTAAATTACACCATCTAGAAAATCTTTATATATAAAACTAAAGTTGTGTGTCTATCTCCTACGATTTAGATTCCTAACTACTCCCACATTTTGCGGTGCAGTTTAACCAAAACCGGGTATCTTATAGTCGTGATTCATATCGAGCCATTCTGGGTATTAGCACGTGTCTACGATGAGTCTACGATTTAAAAAAAAATTTACCATTATTTTTTTCCATTTTAATGCATTTTTTTCGCTATTATATAAGGGAAGTAACTCTCTAAAAATGTCTACGATGAGTCAACGATTTAAAAAAAAAATTACCATCCTTTTTTTTCCATTTTTAATGTATTTTTTTGTTATATTTTGGCTATAACTCTCTAAAAATGCTTATATAGTTATTTCCCTTACAAACCCGGGCGATACTGCTAGTTACATATAATAGAAATATTAAATATAAAATAATAATATACCGATGATTAAGTAAATTGCAAAAAAATAATAAATAAAACGTATATATTTGGTATATATACCAAATATGTACGTTTTATTTATTATTTTGCACATTACTTAATCATCAGTATATCATTGTTGTTTTATATTTAATATTTCTATTATATGTAATTTTCTAGATGGTGTAATTTAATTGTTCATTTTGAATTGATTAAAGGTGGTTTTTTTCCAATTTATATATATATATATATATATTATATTTTGTGAAATTTGATTTAGTATTTCTAAATTGAATTTTTCCCTGTAAGTTAGGAATCATATTCCCTCAAATTATTATTATTATATATATATACAGAGAGAGAGAGAGAGAGAGCGAGAGATGGAAAATTTTGTCAATCATTCTGTGTGACTCACTGTCTGTGTCTGTTTGTCTGTATTTGTCTCTACCTGTCTGTCTCACTATCTCTTGGCCAATCCATACTCTATCTGTTACACAAACACACACACAACATTACAATAGATGTCATTATTTCCCTGCAATACTTTGATAAATTCTCTTCATCTCTATTTTTCTCTTTTTCTCCAGGCACAGAAATGCTATCAGCTGATAAGGACTGCTACCATAATCATTCAGTCGTATTTCCGAGGCTATAAGGTAACCACACCCTCTTGTTTCTAACATTCCAATTTTACTTATCGAATTATTTCTTCAAAATGTTCAACAGTGAACTTTCCTGGTGTAATTTTTAATATAAAAACACGGACTTGTTTCAGCCTTGTTAGCTTCTCTTCAGCAAGGCACATGTTCCTTTCTCTCTATCATATTTTACGCTCCTATCATCAGGCACAAAGCCACCTCCCTCAATAGTACTCCCCCTATCACCTTAGTTGAGGGGTTCTTGTCTTTTGAATTAATTGGCAACCTCATTAGTGCTAGTTCCCTGTAAAAAGTACCAGTGCACTTTGTAAAGTGGTTGGCATTAGGAAAGAGCATCCCGCTGTAGAAACCAACCCAGAACTGACACTGGAGTTTCATGCAGCCCTCTGACTCATGGTTTCCTCTTTAACCATCCAACTAATGCCAGCATTGAAAATAGACACTAAATGATGTGATGAAGAAAAATCACCAGTTAGATTTTCTTCTACAGGGCCAATGCTTTTGCTGTGAGGTGTATTTTTTAATTATTCTCCCTTAGGTGCAGGCATGGCTGTGTGGTAAGAAGTTTGCTTCCCAACCACATGGTTCCAGGTTCACTCCCACTGTGTGGCACTTCAGGCAAGTGTCTTCTATTATTGCTTTGGGCGAACCAAAGCTTTGTGATTGGATTTAATAGATGAAAACTAAAAGAAACCTGTTGTGTGTGTGTGTGTGTGTGCATATATGCGTGTGTGTGTCTTTGTCCCCCTCCATCATCACTTGACAACCAGTGCTGGTGTGTTTACATTCCTGTAACTTAGCAGTTTGGCAAAAGAGACTAATAGAATAAGTGCTAGGTTTAAAAATGAAAATAAGTACTAGGGTTGACTAGATTGACTAATATTCTCAAAGTCGTGTCCCAGCATGACTGCAGTCTAATAGTGAAAGTTTACTGTTTGACTGAAGAACATACAACTTAATCCTAAAGGACAAACTTGCTGTTTTATCTAAACCATGACCATCCTTCAAGATATTTCAAACATCAAATTAATTAGAACAAAGTTATTTTATTAAATTCTCCATTGTTTTGAAATTTAATTGAAATGAAGGCTGTGTACTTCAATAGGAATATGGTAACAAATGGGTTAAACACAGATGATAAGGTGCTGTATAATAATCTCTCTTTATCTCTCCCACTTTTAACCCCTCCTCCCATCAATTTTTACTTTTTATTCAATAAGCTCACTAATTACTTAATTGCAGAATTACTGCTTTCACTAATTAGAGAGTTTTTTTTTTCTTTCTCTTGTTAGGCGAGACTACTTTTAATGCAACTCAGACATCACAAGCGTGTACTTTGGGCCGTCGCTGTAATACGGAAGTTCTACAAAGGATGGAAAGTTCGACGTGAATATAGAAATAAATTCAAAGCTATTGCTGGTCCAAAAATAATTCTTTTCTTTCAAGTGGCTTTAGTAAGTAGAACCTGAGAATTGGTTTGGTAGTTTATTTTTGTTTTCCATAATTTACATTCGTTTCCTTCTTTGGTAACATGTTTTACTTGAAGTATTTAATCTTTTTTTTTAAAAAAGCCACCTTAACTGGCTTCTGTGCCGGTGGCACGTAAAAAGCACCAACCGATCGTGGCCCCTGCCAGCCTCCCCTGGCACCAGTGCCGGTGGCACGTAAAAAGCACCAACTGATCGTGGCCCCTGCCAGCCTCCCCTGGCACCAGTGCCAGTGGCACGTAAAAAGCACCAACCGATCGTGGCCCCTGCCAGCCTCCCCTGGCACCAGTGCCGGTGGCATGTAAAAAGCACCAACTGATCGTGGCCACTGTCACGTAAAAAGCACCCACTACACTCATGGAGTGGTTGGTGTTAGGAAGGGTACCCAGCTGTAGAAACACTGTCAGATCAGACTGGAGCCTGGTGCAGCCTCCTAGCTTCCCAGACCCCTGTCGAACCGTCCAACCCGTGCTAGCATGGAAAATGGACATTAAACGATGATGAGGATGATTTCCATCTCAGATTTAGATTTGAAGCAGTTTGGAAAATTTTCAGTGAATTTGAAACACTCTTTACAATGCCATTTTCTAATGTTATATTAGATATATATCTAAAGTTATCCCAGATGTATATCTAATGTTATCCTATACACTTATCTAATGTTGTCCCTAAATTAGTTAATGCTATTAATGCCAAGGATACAGTAAAGTCATGGGACTGCAGCATGATGGATTGTGTAATGAACCAACGGTGCTGCTTACATGACTTGTTTAATTACTTTTACCACTTCCCAACTGGAGCAAACGCATGGGCAGGCAGCTGAAGACCTCGGCAACGACGATAAAGGGGGACCTCTCCGAACTCTCATATCTGCAGGTGGTCAGTCTGAGCAGATGGAACTGCAAATGGCTCACTATCTCCAGTGACCTCGCACAGGACCATCAAGCATGGGCCTCCATGGTTCGTGATGCCGTTAAGACCAGAGCAGAAGCCGGCTCAACCCGCCCTGGATGAACGCTGTCATAAGAACAAGTAGTAAGTTTACCAGTTGATCGTTAACCTTCAACTACCTGGCCCTTAATCCTAGCCATAGCGGATTAACTCCAGTAATATGTTGAAGGTCTTACATATTTGATGACTAAGCTTCAGTTTTATGGACTGAAATGAGAGTTATATTGCCACTGGATTGGATCCCAGTTCATCTCATCTAACTTCCCCATATGATGGTACTAACTAACATTCTGCTTGAAAGAATGATTCATCTGAAGTAGATTAGAACCCATGAACAACAAGCTGGGGGTCCATTTATGAACCATTTATTCAGACTACATCTCAAAGACAGAGCTTCTATAGCCTGATAACCATTTTGATGGAGTTGGTGTGGCCACCCCTTCAGAAGATGGTGTTTCGGTAGGGTGACTATCTTATCCCCTGACTTACCGGAAATAACAGTACAATTTCCCTCAAATCACAATCTAAGGGTGATACTAGGAGTATTGTTCTTTAGAAAAAGACTGGGGTTAGGGGTCATTACTGGAATACTTGACCATAGGTCAGCTCAGTTAAGGCTGATCTGAGGCTGACCAACAAGTTGTAGCCTCTACTTAAGGACACTCTATAAATGCATTATGAACTAGAGGTTTACATTGATTGATATTATTTTTTGACATATAACAGAAAGTAAATCCAAAGACACAGTCTTCAGCATTGTAATACTTTTCTTTTTCATTCTGAAGTGCCTAACGGTGGTTAAAAGAAGTTTTGAAGAATCTAAAGACATTGTCTCCTGTGACTTGATATTCAATTTAAAAATATAGAAATATTTTTGCTCATGTTTCCTTTTCCTTCTTGAATCCTTCCAGAGGAAAAAATTCCTGCTCACTCTGCGAGGCCGTTTACCATCAATGTCACCAATATCAGAAGAATGGCCGAAATGTTCAAACATGTTTAAACCAGTTTCAGAAGAATTGAGGAAGATCTTTCATCGATGGCGGGTGTGTGTTATAAAAATTCATGGTTTTATGTTTGTTTTTAGGATTAACAAGAAGCAGTTCCTGAAAACACACAAACAAGTAAACAAAAAATAGTTTGTAGCAGGGACTTGATCAAACTTTTTTTTAAATTTTACCCTATGGTCAGTAAGCGTTATTTCCTATTTGCTTCTATCAAGAAATCAAAGGAAATGACTGCTATTCCCTTCAAACTTTGCTTCCAACCATTTTACAGTGTCTACTGGATGCTTTTATCATACTACCAGCACTGGTGAGGCTGCATTCCTCTTAAGGGCTGTTCCCTCTCTAAACCAAATTACACCGATTGGAACCAGAAGCCTTTTATGGTGTCCCCTCCACTGACCAAGTCACTAAATTTATATACAATTCATCACATAGTCAACAAATCTGCTTTATTATAATAAGACAGTTGGAGTTTGAAAAGGTGCTCAGAGTTATTGTTTGTAAGATGGTTAATAATTTTATGGGTGTCTGCCAAAGTCAGCTGCCAGACGTCAGAGTTTCAATGTATCCATGTCCAGGGAAGTAAGGCATTCAGAATATGGCAAATGCCTGATGGAGAGTATTCTCTTGGTTGCACATCGCTGAACGGTTTCCAGACGATTAATATTCTGGGCAAGATAGGGGTTCCAGACTGGTGATGCAAATTCCGGGTGAGGCTGCACCATAGCTATATAAAGCCTCAGATAGACAGCCGGAGAGTGGCTCACAAAGGACTTGGTAAGTGATGCCAAGACACTCTCAGCCTTCTTGGCAACTTTAGCAATGTGTTTTGTCCAATGCAAATCGCTGTCAACAATAATGCCCAGGTCACGTTCACATGAAGACTTTTTGAGATTAGTGTTGTGGAGGGAGTAAGTAGACGCTGGGTTTTTCCTCCGAAAATGCATGGTGGTACATTTGTCCACAGCCAGCTTGAGTTACCAGTCCATGATCCACTGTTGCATATGGTCCCATAGTAGATATCAGTAATGTACTGTGGTCCAAGTCACCACCTCCCGACTATTTACTGATGCAGGGGTTTAATTGTGATGCTTTTTATGTTTCAGTGTCGAAAATATCGAGAAAAATTAGACGTGATGACCCAGAATAAAATGAAAGAAAAAGTTATTGCAGGTGACATATTTAAAGGCAGAAAGGTCACTTACCCACCAAGGTAAGTGTTGTTGCATTCTTCAGGGTCTCCCTTCTCACTATGTGTGTCTCTGGTTGTTATACATGATGGTCTTCTTTCAGTTTCCATTTCAGTGGATTTGGTAGATGGAAACTGAAAGAAACCTGCCATATTTGTATGTATGCATGTATTTAAGTGTCTTGATATCATGTGATTGTTTTAAAGGAGCATCCCCTTTGTAAGTGTGATGTTGTACTTTTCTAGGCTTTCATGGAAAACATGGCCACAGGGAAAATATTACCCCATGAGAGTTGACAACAGGAAGGGCATGCAACCACAGAAAAATCTGCCTCAATGAATTCTCTCTGGCACATGTAAGAAGGACAAAGAGAACAATAATAAAGATGATGAAGATGTGCATTCACAGCAGAGTGTAAGTGCCCTGAGGGAAATGCTGGACATAAAAAGCATTGGATGTGGTGTGCAAGAGAGACATTTGCGCTGGTATGGTCATGTACTACGGATGGATGAGGAGAGATGTGTGAAGAAGTGCCACTCCCAAACAGTTGAAGGAATCCAGGGTAGAGGTAGACCCAGGAAGACATGGGATGAGGTGGTCAAGCATGACCTTCGAACGTTGGGTCTCACAGAGGCAATGACAGAAGACCGAGATCTCTGGAGATATGCTGTGACTGCGAAGACCTGACAAATAATGTGAGTTCATGGCTGTTTCCTGCGCCAGCTTCACGTAGAAGCCCCAGCCTTTCCAAAGTGCCTTGGATCGTAGGGCAACCTGCTGTGCTTGAGGAGACCTATTGAGTCAAGTACGTCAGCATCAGAAATCAAATGGAAATTGTGGTTACGATACCTGGTTACATGCCTGTGGCATGTAAAATGCACCATCCATATGTGGCCGATGCCAGCGCCGCCTTGACTGGCTTTCATGCCGGTGGCACGTAAAAAGCACCAACCGATCGTGGCTGTTGCCAGCCTCCCCTGGCACATAAAAAGCACCATCTGTACATGGCCGATGCCAGCGCAGCCTTGACTGGCTTCCGTGCCAGTGGCACGTAAAAGGCACCATCTGTTCTTGGCCGTTGCCAGTCTAACCTGACACCTGTACCGGTGGCACATAAAAAGCACCATCCGTACGTGACCGTTGCCAACGTCGCCTTGAGTGGCTTCCGTGTAGGTGACACGTAAAAGCACCAACCTAGCGTGGCCGTTTGCCAGTCACCTCTGGCCCCTGTGCCGGTGGCACGTAAAAAGCACCCACCACACTTATGGAGTGGTTGGCGTTAGGAAGGGTATCCAGCTGTAGACACACTCCCAGATCAGACTGGAGCCTGGGGCAGCCTCCTGGCTGCCCAGACCCCGGTCGAACCGTCCAACCCATGCTAGCATGGAAAACAGACGTTAAACAATGATGATGATGATATATATATCTACAAGAATGATGTTGACAGTGACTTCAGGTGGTGAGCTGGCAGATCAGTTAGCGTTTCATTGGCCTTTATATTTTGAACTAAAATTCTGCCAATGTTGAATTTGCCTTTCATTCAGAGTCAATTAAATTAAGGACCAGTCAAGTATTGAGCTTAATCTAATCAACTTTCCCTCCCCCTAAAAAACTGCTGGCCCTGTGCCAAAATTTGAAGCCATCATCATCATCATTATTATTATTACTATTGTTGTTGTTATTATTATTATTTTGGTGGCAAGCTGGCAGAATCACTAGTATGCTGGGCAAACTGTTTAGTGGCATCTCGTCCATCTTTACATTCTGAGTTCAAATTCCACTGAGGTCAACTTTGCCTTTCATCCTTTTTGGGGGTCAATAAATTAAGTACAAGTGGAACACTGGGGTCAATGTAATCGACTAGTCCCCTTCTCCCCAAATTTCAGGCCTTGTGCCTTTAGGAGAAAAGACTTATTATTATTATTATTATTGTGGTGGTCAGCTGGCATAATCATTAGCATGCCAGCAAAATGTTTAGTGGCATTTCTTGTCCATCTTGTCCATCTTTACATTCAGAGTTCAAATTCTGCTGGGTGGGGTGGGGGGGTGGGGGTTGTCAAATTTTTGTTTCATCCTTTGGGGTTGATAAAATAAGTACCAGTTGAGCAATGTAATCAACTTACTCTCCCCCATCCCCGAATTTGCAGGCTTTAGGCCAAAATTTGAAATCAGCATTATCAGCATCATCATCATCATCCTTATCATTATTAGTATCGAGAGGGAAGTGCTGTCTCGTAGCAAATTTATTGAAAGGTAGGTGAATGTCAGAAGAATGGCCAGTATGAATGAACCAATTCTGAGGATACACCTGTAAGAAAAAAAGATAATATAAAAGGGGCTCTCTACCCCCTTTTTGACCAGGCACCTGTGGCTTTTATGAGTTTTTCCACGAGTAACCTTTCGAAGCACCTCCCCCTATTGGGAGTTTTTACTTGTTATATTTTTGTTGTTATCTTGCATTTTTACACGGACTTTTCAAACGGACAAAACCCTTTTTGTAACTTTCGTCCTGTATTTTGTCCTTACATGTTCTATTTGATTTTTGTTAGCCCTTGTGGCCAATAAACGAATTAATTATTATTATCATTATTATTATTAGTGTGCCGCACCCCTTTAAAGGGGACTACTTAAACCTCCGCAGTCATATGAAATGGAAGAAGATGTACGACCATACGAATGACCAGAACTTAATCTTTGCCGATATGGTACTGAAAGTGAACCGAGCCAATGGCAAGGTGAGTTCTTAATGTATTCCAATGCCATACCGACCCCTCCCCGCCACACACACACATAAAGGCATCTGAGCAGAATCATGCAGATCCTATATTAAACACTGACAAATCCTTCTTCCACCGAACAGTATCCCACTGTATCCTCTAACTACACATGTTTTGTCCCCACCCCTCTTATCACTACCTTACTCCTACTTGCAACTGTCAAAGAAAGACATTCCATTTGGTTGTTCATAGTTTTCAGTCTTAGAACCTAAAATGGTGAAATGCTTCTGGCAGACAAGCCAGGGAATCACCCTTGTAGTATTTTAATGGTGTCAGTTATTACAGACTGTGGCCATGCTGGGATACCACTTTCAGGGCTCTGTTAAATCAAAACCAACAACTAAGGATGTGTACCAGTGATCGTTTTGGTGAATGAATTATTTCTGTTTACAGAGTTATCTCCCATGAAAGTGTAACGGTTATGTGGCAATTTTACACTGCACACACACACACACACACACACATACACTTCGTTGTACATGCTCATACACCCACACAACAGTACGTGCGCACGCACACACACACACACACACACACAACAGTGCAAACACATACAGGCAGACTACACACTGCAGTGTGTACGTGCACACACACACAACAATACACTCATACACACACTAACAGCACACAATCATGAGAGCACATGCACGCACACACACAAACACACACACACTCACTACGTTGTACATGCTCATACACCCACACACACAATAGTGCAAACACATATAGACACACTAACAGCACACACACATATACACACAAACACACACATAGTAGGATCACTCAGTTACAAACAGCAGTTTTGTTCTATCACCTTTAAAAACGGATGTAAACATGACTCCCTAATTGTAAATATGGTGAGAAAGACATGAAGGTCATGGTTAGATTGTGAGTAGAGCAATGAAACAACTTTCCAATTAGGGTTAACAGTCGCAGGTGCACATACAGTCTTGGGTAAGGATGGCTAACACAATTCTACATACTTCTCTCACTTCATCTAGGAAAGTTACCTGAGAAGCAGTGTTGTACTATCCAGGAGAGATATTTATTCTCTTCTTAGTAGTGCAAGCATGGCTTTGTGGTTTCAAATTCAGTCCTACTGTGTGGCACCTTAGTCTTCTAATATATTTATTTCTTTATTGCCCACAAGGGGCTAAATATAAAAGGGAACAAACAAGGACCATTTTCATTATGACACACTGGCACCTGTGCCTTACTAGCACCTGTACCTTACTGGCACCTGTGCCGTTGGTATGTGTAAAAAGATTCGAGCGAGGTTGTTGCCAGTGCTGCCTGACTGGTCCCCATGCTGGTGGCACGTAAAAGCACCCACTACACTCTCAGAGTGGTTGGCGTTAGGAAGGGCATCAAGCAGTAGAAACACTGCCAGATCAAGACTGGAGCCCTCAGTCAAACCGTCCAACCCATGCTAGCACGGAAAGCGGACGTTAAACGATGATGATGATGATGATTTCTAGAGTCCTCCTTTGTATTTCAGTGACCCTGAAGTGAGGTCACAGGTCAAATGTCGATGAACCACTCCAAGGATTTCCCCCAGTAAATTATTTGTGTGTTTGTTTGTTTCCAGATGATGCAACAGTTGTTTGTAATGAGCACTGAGGCCATCCTGTCGATTGACCAACGGACCATGACACTCAAGTACCGCATCCCTCTAGCACAGATCGACAAAATCTCAACAAGCCCCTATAATGATAGGCTTATGGTTTTCCATATAAAAAAGGTATGAGATTTACATTTTATCCTATTACTTTAAATTTGTTTTATGTATTGCTCATAAAGTTGTGTTTCCATATCAATGTGGGTTTGATGAGTTTACAAAGTCAAACTCTTGTGAGGTAAATATTTGACGCATGTATAAACTGAAACTATGTATAATATAATATAATATAATCACATGTTTTCCAACCTATTTTTTTTTTTTTACCTGTGGGTGGACCCTCGTACCCAATTCTATGTTTAAAATTCTCAAATATTTTCGTAATTAAATATTATTAGGAATTGTGTAAGAATAAATTGTTAAAGCATTTTTTATAATGGAGAAGTACAATCGATTCAATGCAGATAAATTTTAACAACAAAATCTTATATGGACCCCCAACCTCACCTCGACCCGCAAGGATCAAAAGGACCTTGGTTGAGATCACTGATATAATCAATGGAGGTGGGGGTTGATAAATGGACATATTTCAGACGCAGTGATTGATTAGCATAGGGTTTGATATGTTCACAAATCTCCATATAATTATGTATTATAATGGATTTGATGATTGTGTAACTGTATGGAAGGAACAGACTATAGAAAGTACATGGGATGCTGGATGCCACTGGAGGGACACCAGTTCAGTAGGATCATTCAGATGTGTTAGGTGACCTTAACGTTAAAAGTGGGGCACAGCTCAGGGGAGAAAGAGAAAAAGTATATGCCTAAGTGAAACATTAATATATATATATATATTAATGTATGTATGTGTGCATATCTGTAGTATATTTATTCCTATATTGAGGAATGAGAGTTTACCAACCTGGGACAGAATCAAAAGGTTAGTATTAAAATGGAGATTGGTGGGCAGGGGACTAGCAGAGATGATACAGAAAATGGGTTTAGTGAGAGATGGCATGATAGAGTATGAGAGAATGGTATGGAAAAGATAGTGACAACAAAGGTAAGTAAAAAAAAAAAAAAAGAGAGAGAAATAAAGTGGGGTAAACTTAGAGAATTTAGTAAGAACTGAAAACCATCAAAACTATTGAAAAAGTTTGCAAGACGCAACGAAAATTTTAGGAAAATAAAAATAAGAAAAAAGTGGAAATTTTACCGGTGAGTGTGTTAAATAATAAAGCACTAAAAGAGAATGACTCTCCCCAGACATAACAGAATATGCTTCAACACATGAACTCATATAAAGAATCTTGCAAACCAAATCCCAAAACGAAACATCATGTCAGTACAAATCCGTTAAATTCTTACAGAATCTTTCTTATTCAAAATAACCATTCTGAGAACAGATTACATTTTCAGATTTTTAACCATTCTATTCTTCCTGTGAATTTCAACATTTTTACTTTTGCTATTTTACTATTATTATAGCCTACCGATGTTTATCAGGTATTATTATTATTATTATTATTATTATTATTATTATTATTATTATTATTATTACAACCTGTATCTGTTATATACTTTTGTGGTGTGGTAACCCTTTCTTTCAGTGAGTCTGTTGTTAACCCTGCCAATATTCAGAAATAGCTTTCTATTGTCCCATCTGTTAACCCAATGTGTGTTGCTCTTACATGTGTCAAACCTATATATATTCATTATTCTGTGTTAACCCATCCGTACATGTGATGACCTTATGTGATTGCCAATGTTGTAATACCATTTATAGTATTAATACCTATTTCTTTACTACCCACAAGGGGCTAAACACAGAGGGGACAAACAAGGACAGACAAATGGATTAAGTCAATTACATCGATCCCAGTGCGTAATTGGTACTTAATTTATAGACCCCGAAAGGATGAAAGGCAAAGTCGACCTCGGCGGAATTTGAACTCAGAATGTAATGGCAGACGAAATATGGCGTTTCGCCCAGCCTGCTAATGTTTCTGCCTGCTCACCACCTTATAGTATTAATACCATTGAACAAGAGGTGAGGTTCTGGCAAGCCACAGGCACAAACCAGGTTCAGCTTTAGGTTACAATAAATTCACTCATATCAGTGAATGTCTTGTTTCAAGGCATGAGAACCACTCAATCTCCTGTTCCTTTTGCTTTTTAACTATGGCTTTGTGCCTTGATAAGGGGTCATCATCATCATCGTTTAACGTCCGCTTTCCATGCTAGCATGGATTGGACAATTTTGACTGAGGGCTGGCAAACCAGATGGCTACACCAGGCTCCAATCTTGATTTGGCAGAGTTTCTACAGCTGGATGCCCTTCCTAATGCCAACCACTCCAAGAGTGTAGTGGGTGCCTTTTACGTGCCAGTGGCACGGGGTCCAGTCAGGCGGTACTGGCAATGACCTCGCTCAAATCTTTTTACAAATGCCACCAGCACAGGTGCCAGTAAGGCAACGTTGGTAACAATCACGCTCAAATGGTGCCCTTTTATGGGTATTTCCTGTTATTGTTAGAAAACAAACCAATATGGTATGGCGGCAGAGATTGTAGAGCATCAATGAAAAATACCTTAAAAGCATTCAGATATGTCCTACATACTGTGTTTCAAATCCTGATGTTGCCTTTTACCTTTCCAGCTCATAGAATTAACACCTGTATTACAAAGATATAACCTCAAATAAACATTCTTCTTCTCTGCCACCATTCGTCAGTGCCAAATTTCAAAGAACAAGAATTACTTTTGTAGAATATATATTTCTCATTAGAAGCACCATTTGTTTTGAGAAAGTTTACCTTTATTCTTTGATCAATTTCTTGGTCTAAATCAGGCATGGGTAACCTTTTACATGAAGCATACCACATGTGAGATACAGTTTATCATCAGGTGGGCCACATACTAAAAGGGAAAGAGCATTATTGTGGGTGCTGGTGTCATAAAAAGCACTAGTGTTGGTGTCACATAAAAAGTACTGGTGATGGTGCCACGTAAAAAGCAATGGTGCTGGTGCCACACATGCAGCACTGGTGATGGTGCCATGTTAAAAGCACCCAGCTCACACCGTAAAGTGGTTGGCACTTGGAAGAGCATCTGACCATCAAAACTAAACCAAAACAGACTGTGGAACCTGGTGCAGCCTTACCAGTTCCTGTCAGGCCATCCACCCCATGCCAGCATGGAAAACAGATATTACCAGACAACTATGTTCTTCTTCTCTTCTTTAATCCCTAGCTGGCAACTAGAGGGGGAGGCTGTCCTCTCAACCAACACTCCAGAGCCCATTTTATTTCAAAGCATCAATCTAATATGTCCAGTGTGTACATCCTTCTGACTTTTGTTGTTTTTCCTGTTTTTATTTTTGACTTGTTAGTATAAAACACGCAATGGCAGAAAGACCACTCTCCAGACAGTTTTCTATTCATTACTAAGTGATATTTACACATTTGATTCCCAGTATGTATCTTTATAAATATAAACGGCAAAATATCAGTCTGTCTGTGTGTGTGCACGTGTCCTTTATACAAATCCACAATTTTTCAGTTAGAGCACTCGCACTTTCTATGGTCATTCAAAACTGTGCAAGGGTGGTCGTGCACATCTTTACATTTCCCCAGTCACACCGCAAAGCCATTAAAAAATCATTAGAAGTGACTTTTTTGTGAATTTTCTATTCAAAACCCAATCAAAATGCTCGAAATTTGATACGCCAGTTGAATGCCAGCTAGCTGTATGTGATTGGTTGCCAGGTCATAGTGCTAGTAGAATATATTTTTCAAAGATGTTCTCTCGTAAACCTGTATCCTCAGTACCATCTATGTGAACTATTCTTCTGTTTCAAGATATAACTTCTTCAGAATATATATTTTCACAAAATAGATCATGTTTATTTTTGTTTCTCTGTAAATTTCCAACTTTTTATACTTTTCAGAAATTACTGGATTAATTCTGTTGGTACCACTTATGTAAATGAATTGATTAAATGCTAATTGCTTTTTGCAGGAAAATGGTGGAATTCTGAGCAAGAAAGGTGATTTCATCTTCTGTGGTGAACATATCTTTGAAATTATCACCAAGGCCTACATTTTGATACAGAATATTTCGGGCAAACCTCCTGATGTTCACATCTCAAACCAGTAAGGTTCACACACTCTTATCCTTCATTTTTTACTTCCTTATTTTCCTCTTCCTTGAAGCTGGTTAGATGTTGACATTACAGACAGTTGATCTGCACTTTCAAATGTGATATGGGATATAACAAACTTTTATCTGAAAAAATAGGTAAGGTTTGGTGACGGGAAGAGCATCTCACAGTAAAATCCTGTGTAACTCATGCTAGCATTGAAAAGTGGATGTAAATGTATGAACAAACAATAATATTTATACATGAAAAGCTAGCTCAGAGTCTGAAGATGAGTTTCATGCCGGAACACTTATCAAATTTTTAGATTTGAAATTTCATCAAAATCTAAAGAGGAAAAATTTCTTTTGAAATAAGGCATTAAAAATATTACTTGATAACAAATGTTTTAATTTACTCACTGCTAAGGAGATATTTTGTTTTCAAGAGAATTTTTTCTCTCTTTTTTTTTTCTTTGACCAGGATATCAAATGTCCTTTTGCTAGTCACAATCCATCCATTCTTCCTTTGATTGTGCCCTTCCTTTCCATTTGGGTCTAAATTTTTGACAATGTCCTCTTTCTATCCTTTTGAGATTTCCTTCAAGTGTTCTTTCCTGATCTCTTGAATAACATTTGACAACTGCATCAGTCAACTGGTCAGTCAGCCTTGCAACATCATCATCACCGTTTAACGTCCATTTTCCATGCTAGCACGGGTTGGACGGTTCGACTGGGGTCTGGGAAGCCAGGAGGCTGCACCAGACTCCAATCTGATCTGGCAGAGTTTCTGCAGCTGGATGCCCTTCCTAACGCTAACCACTTCATGAGTGTAGTGGGTGCTTTTTACGTGCCACCGGCACAGGTGGCAGGGGAGGCTGGTGGCAGGGGAGGCTGGCAGCAGCCATGAGATCTTTTTTAAAGGCTCTGACATGAAACTGTAGGCCCCTTGAGTTACTCATTACTTTCTTGGCTATAAATAAATAGGTGTCTTTTAATGCCTGCCTTCTCTGCTAATCTGATGGGTCAGAGGACTGGGTGGTAATCCACTGTTTACTTTTGGAGTTCTGTCTCTCCCATTTGTACAACCAATCTGGATGTCCTGGGAGGAGGCTGCAAATGATCGCCAATGCTGGATACAAGTACAACACAAGAGGTGGAGGGAAGGAGTGAGGGGAAGAGAAGCTGGAACTTTTCACCAAAGAAAAACATGCTGAAAGGAAGATGGAATCAGTAGTGCCTGTGGAGAGTTTCTTCCAATGCAGTCGTGGCATGCAAGACTGCAGCTCCCATTTGGGCCTCTACAGCCACAGCAAATACTGCATCCTCCTCTGCAGCTGACACAAAATTCTCCAGGCATAGATTCATGGTCTTTCGAGTCTGGTTAATGCCCATCCATCCATTGATCTGTCTATCTATCTATCTATCTACCTACCTACCTACATATATCATCATCATCGTTTAACGTCCGTTTTCCGCGCTAGCACGGGTTGGACGGTTCGGCTGGGGTCTGGGAAGCCAGGGGCCGCTCCAGGCTCCAGTCTGATCTGGCAGAGTTTCTACGGCTGGATGCCCTTCCTAACGCCAACCACTCAGTGAGTGGAGTGGGTGCTTTTTACGTGCCACCTGCACAGGGGCCGGGGGGTCCGGCATCGGTCGCGATCGGTTTGAGCTTTTAACGTGCCAGCGGCATGGGGGCAACGGGATCCGGGGTACTTTGGGGGGTGGGGAAGGTTGGGGTGGGGAAGGTTGGGGGGTAAGGAGGAACGATGGCAGGAAGGGTTGGTGCAGGTTCGTAAGAAATAAAAACGTAGGATATTACGAGGCGTGGAGGGGACTAGAAGGAGATAGTAGGATTGAGGCAGTATCAGATTCAAAACAGGAGGAAGCGTAAGTTCAGTGGGCAGTTGATGAGCTGTGATGCTAGCAGCTTGTCTTTTCACAGTGAAAGCATATGAGGAGAAGGGGTAGGAAGGGGTGGTGGGGGAGGAGGAGGGAGTATCCGGTGTAGATGGTGAGAACAGTGTTCACCGGTATTGGTGGTGGGGGTGGGAGGGCGGGCGCACGGCGCACTGGGAGAAGATGAGATTTTGGCGGCAGAAAGAAAGACAGGATTTGAGATGGAATGCTTTGCGATCGTGTGCATAAGTTTCTATGAGTGGAAGTTGGGAAAAGATGGGTTACAGAATTAAGCGACAGAAAGAAAGACCAGATTTGAGACGAGATGATTTTACGGTCATGTGAATAAGTTTTTGTGAGTGAAAGTTTATATGCTTCAGCTAGCATTTGAGACGAAAGACAACGATAACGCTAATATATGGGGAAACAATAATAATAAGAAGGCTTGATGGTGATGATGATACTTGCAAAAACAATGAAAAGAGGAACAGGACTTAGCTGATATTTTTCATCCTGCGTATTGGCTAAGCCTGTGGAAGCGAGTGAAGGTGAGATATATACAGAGAGAGAGAGAGACAGTGATAACAGAGGGAGAAACCGACACCACATAGCGAGAGAGAGAGCGAGAGAGAGAGAGAGAGAGATAGTGATAACAGAGGGACAAAACGACACGGCGCATTATAATAATAATTATTATTATTTGAGGCAATATTATTCCTAACCTACAGGGAAAAATTCAATTTAGAAATACTAAATCAAATTTCACAAAATATAATATATATGTAAAAATTAGAAAAAAACCCACCTTTTATCAATTCAAAATGAACAATTAAATTACACCATCTAGGAAATTACATATAATAGAAATATTAAAAATAAAATAACCATAATAATAAAAATGTATGTATTTGGTATATATATATATGACCTCATGTGTACCGTTGGCGATTTTTTCCTCTGTCTTTCCTTCTCGGGATCTTTCCTTCTCCTATGTTTCCGATGAAGAGCTCCGCTCAAAACGTTAAACCCTCCTTCTTCCCTTCTTTCCTGAGCGTCCAATAATACTATATTTGTGTTTTCTTGTTTGGATTATATATATATTAATAGCAATGGTAAGACAACAAAAGAATGAATGAGACCTCGATATTATGTAAATAGAGAAATTTATCTGTAATATAATATGTGACAATTATTTGGTTGCCATAATAAGACTCCGAGTTTCGGATGTTGGGGCGGAAAACTTCTCCGGCATCTCGTCAGTTATCGAGGCAATCAAAAAAGCTATCAGTTTGGATAATATATATATATATATATTAATACTATAAATTTCGGAATATATATATATATAGTTAATCCAAACATGAAAACACAAAGAGAAAGCACAACAACGCGAGGACGTGGAACAAGTATAGTGTTATTGGATGCTCAAGAAAGGAAAGAAAGAAGGAGGACTTAATGTTTCGAGGAGAGCTCTTTGTCAGAAGTATAGGAAAATGAAAGATCCAAGGAAGGGAAGATGGAAGAAAAAAAAAATCGCCAACGATACACACGCAGTTACATTTTGAATGTGTGTGTGTATATATATATATATATATATGTGCGTGTGTGCGTGTATGTATGTATGCATGCATGAATGAATTAATGAATGACTGAATGCATGAATGAATGATTGAATATCTTACATTTTCTGTTTTCATCTTGATATTTGTGCAAATTGAGAGTAATGATAAACTCAGAGTATTGATGATATGAAAACTCACTCTGAAAAAATCAAAAAAATCATATTTGTATTTTTTAAATAATAATTTTTTTATTCATTTTTTTTCCATTCCAGATTCTCAGCAGATCTAAATGGTAAAAAGGTTGATGTTTGCTTCCGACGAGTACCACAGGAAGTGTTACCCGGGGTCTTAAAAATCACGCGAAAGGGAAATCAATTTGATGTACTCCAGCATTGACCAAAACTTCATTTTATCCAAACCTTTGGGTCATGACACGTATATCAAAACCAAGTTGTTACAATTGGAAATTCCTCTCACAAAATTCTTATTTTCGTTTTTACATTCAATGAAATCTTTTATAGAATTCCATTAAGCTTTCTACAGATTGCCATAGTGTTTCGATTTAGTTAGACAAAATTCTTACCATTATTGCAAGGTGTTTCTCTTAAGTCTAAAAAGTAAAACATCTTAGAAAGTATGAAATCTTAATCTACAAACTGTAATTAGGTGGATATTATTCAAAGTGTGTGTGTGTGTGTGTGTTCTATATTTTACCTAGCTAGCATGGGTTAGACAAATATTTTAGTGAGGCATTGCTTTATATAGCCAGATGCTTTGTCTGTTACTGACTCTTATCTGTTTTACAAGTAAGGGTCTCGAAAGATGTCTTTAAAGATGCAAATCAAACAAAGGATTTCTGGACAGAAAAGGGACAACAACAACAACAACAACACTTGTAGTATGTGACCTTTGTAGAATGCTAATGTAAACACACACACACACATACAAACAAATAAGCATACATATACATGCATACACACATATACATATATACACACACACATGCACACATATACACACATTCATACACATATATACACATGCATACACATTCATACACATATACACATGCATACACACACACTTACATATACACACATGCACATACATACACACACATACATATACACACACATACACACATGCATATATACACACACATGTATACACATACACAGGCTTTTCTAAGGTTTCACAGACAAGGCTTTGGTTGGCCAGGATTATTGCAGAAGACAATTGCAAAAGGTGCTATTCACAGGGACCCTAACCCCAAACCAAGTGTTTGGGAAGCGAACTGCTTAACCTCATGAACATGCCTGCCTCTGTGTTTTACATATAGAGTGAGGGTGAGGTTAAAGTGCTGGGCCGACCCTGAGAGGCAAGGCTTCTATATCAAAGCAACTCTGCATGAAAGTGACATCTGTTGCAAAGATGTGAAAATTCATATATATATAAATATCATGTGACCAACCAGGCTATCAGATGTTGCTACACATCGCTGGTCACAATGCGCTTCACATTATTTTAGCCTTCAAATGACGCCACCCCGCTGGCTAAGCGGGCAGGCCAACAGAAGAAAGAGTGAGAGAAAGTTGTGGCGAAAGAGTACAGCAGGGATCGCCACCACCACCTGCCGGAGCCTCATGGAGCTTTAGGTGTTTTCACTCAATAAACACTCACAACACCCGGTCTAGGAACCGAAACCACAATCCTACGACTGCAAGTCCGCTGCCCTAACCACTGGGCCATTGCACCTCCACACACACACACATATATATATATATATATATATATATAGAGAGAGAGAGAGAGAGAGAGACATGCATACATGAGTGAGAGAGTATGTGGTTTTCTAGAAATAGATTTAATTTGAACATTCATATTAAAATATTAATTAAAACCAGAATTTGTGAGATAGAATCTTATAAGTTAATTTGTCCCATGTTAAAGTGTTTGAAGCTAACATCCAGACCTGTGTGTATATATATATATATATATATATATTCACAAATGCGTTCTAAATTTAATATGTGTGTATGTATACAAAACAAAAGCATTTTCTATACAAAATATATGTATATTTTATATACAAAAAGCATTTTGTATACAAGAGCTCACACACATAAATGCATATAGAATATAAATATTTTCGTATCCTGTAATGTAATCCTATAATCATTTATTTAACCTGCATTAATTCAGGTTTATGCAACATTTGAAGTGAGAATTGAAAGCTTTGACAATTTTTCCTAACAACGATTTGAACTTCTTATCTTCCTATCTTCGGGCTGGGACACTCGAAAGTGTCTTGGCCTGAATTATGAGATTTTTTTACCTCTCATTTCTAATTTCATTTCGTTACCAATTTCACATAATTGATAACCATATGCCCACCTCCTCAAGTTTTTGTTAAGTAATGTTTCCTGAAGTTTTCATCCATTTCCAATACAACTTGGTCACCCTTAAACATTTTGGACTAATCCGTTTTGGCAATGCTTGGAATGATAACTGATCTAATAAGGCCTTGTCTTGTCTGCTGCTTCCTCGGTGGATAACTATAACAACAGAATTAAAACATCAGCTACTGATGAAGATGATGATAAACGCTAACGACATGGTAACCATATGGTTTATTTTCATAGGGGCTGTTCTGAGAGAAATCTCTTCTACCAATATGGAATTGCTTACATCAAGAGGAACTCTTGTGCTATTAACACAATTCTTTGTGAATAAGTCAACAAAATCACTTGCATCCATTTCATATTAGAAGTTCCATCAGAGTATCTACATACATTTGTTTACATACATACATATATATAATATGTATACATATTTGTGTATATATATATGCGTGTATGCTGTGCTATATTTGTTTCCGGTCATTCTACAGGTTTTGAAGTTTATGAACTAAATTCCTTGCCGTTGTGAAGATTGAGATAAAAAATGAACCAAAAGAAAGCTGACTCCACTGGTTCCTCATCAAAATAATTATGTAGCGACTGAAAACCCATTTGTCTGATCAGATACCAATTTTTACTCACAGACAAAGAATCTCTCAAAAGGAATCTTTGAAGACAAATCTGTCTTGATAATTTTACTATTCATGTTTTTTTTTTTTCATCATGTAAATCTGATTGATTAATTAAGGACTATTTAACAGAAAACAAAAAAGAAATCAAAAAGAAAAAAAAAGGACTTTGTCTTCCTTAGAGTTCATTAACAAGAGTCATCTACTTTTTTTTTGCACTCCCTCAATTCAAAGCTAAATTCCTATATTGAAATAAGCTCCCCCTTTCCTTTGAGAGTTGCTAACAATTGCCACCAGGTGGAGATTTTTTTTTTTGTTTTGTCTCTTAGTAAGAGATGAATTTCAATTCATTAAAAAAAAAAAATATGTACATCATTCAGTACATCAGCATCTACCTGGATTCATGCCCTTGGCCCACTTGAGTTATCTTACTTGGCTCACTTTTGTTATTATGCAAATTATTTTGGCCAAAAGTTCTTTGTCACTTTTTTTTCTACATTTAAACAATATCTCTGTCCACTGATCAGTCTTGAGAAGATTGTTTTGCTGATGAGGTTTAATAAGGCAGAAACATGTCCATAGTTGTCATCATGCCTGATAACAAAGATCAAATTCCCCACCTAACCACACATGAAAATTAAATTTGCTGGGAAATTAATTCTTAATTTCTTGAAATTACCCACCCCTTTCCTTTTTAACGGTCTTCACCATTAACCACTAGGGGCTTATTTTTCTTCTGCAACAAAGCAGCAAGTTTCATTCCATCAAAAATTTTCTTGCACATTACATCACCATCTATGTAAATTCTCAAAAGCATATTTGAGTATTTTTTTTAATGTTTTTTTTTTAACTATGCCAACTATGGACATGTAAAAATGTTTAAAAATATAGAAAATATATATAAATGATTGGATTTAAATGTATGTCAGCAGCTTTGTCAAGGTTAAGGTTTAAAAGCCTGGGATTTGAACTCTTATGCTGCAAATTCAACATGTAAATTTATTTTATATGTATCAAGAATCAGATACAGTTAAATGGACTGAAATCATTTTGACACTTTTGTTTGAAGAGTTATCAGAGTTTCATCCCAAACTAAGATATCTGCAGTTGTCATGGTTTACCCCTCCTACCAAACCCTGTTTTGTTAAATGATGAAATCTAAGATTTGTGAGAATTAATCAGGATTTTTCAGTTTGCTGTCTAAAACTACATAAAGTTTTGAAGATGGAAACAAACAAAAAAAGAAAAGAAAAGAATTCCTTCTTCATTATTAGTGTGGTTCACCACCCTGGCTTGTGGCATACTTCCAATCATATTTATTCTAAGCCACGGAAAGAAAGAAAAAAAAAGACAAAACAAAATGTCAAGGACATTTCGTGTGCCTCACAATTTTCAATTTTTTTACTATTTCTTACCATTATTATATTATAAACTTATTTTTAATTTTCAATTTTTAAACAGAAAGAAGTTTTAACATTTTAAATTTTGTTTGCAGTTTCAGAAATATTTGATTAAAAGAGAGAGATACAGAGAATGGAAAAACTAAAAGTTTATTTAATTAATTTGCTAAATGCTTTGATTCTAAATTAGATGTATCGTTAGCTGACATACATAATCTCAACGGCAATAATTAGCTGCTGTTTTATTTTCACATTTTGTCTTAATTGCTTGCTTGTCTTCTTCCCCCTAACCTCTGTCCCTAATATTACCCCCCCCCCCCCAACACAGAAATGTCAACACTTTTTATTTCACTATTGTTTCTAGCAGAACCTCTACGATGTAGTCTTTCACACACAGCTAGACCCTTACACTAGAACCAACATCACAACAAACCACCAAACTGAATCATGACACTGCACCATCAAAAAGACATCATGGCATCACATCATATCACAATCATCTCAGTAAGCTGTCATCCAACATGAAACCACTCCATACCATCTTAGTAACCATACTCAATGAAGAACCCTTTACATGGACTAGAAACAGGGGTCAAATATCCCTCAAGTTACACTTTACCATCTATAAGGATAGGACACATTACGTATATATATATGCAGGGTATTCAGGTTAAATTTGACTGTTTGCATAACTCTTTACTCTCTTTTACTCTTTTACTTGTTTCAGTCATTTGACTGCAGCCATGCTGGAGCACCACCTTTAATCGAGCAACTCAACCCCGGGACTTATTCTTTTGTAAGCCCAGTACTTATTCTATCGGTCTCTTTTGCTGAACCGCCAAGTAACGGGGACACAAACACACCAGCATCAGTTGTCAAGCGATGTTGGGAGACAAACACACACACACGCATACATATATATACATATATACAACGGGCTTCTTTTCAGTTTCCATCTACCAAATCCACTCACAAGGCTTTGGTCGGCCCGAGGCTAGTAGAAGACACTTGCCCAAGGTGCCACGCAGTGGGACTGAACCCGGAACCACGTGGTTGGTAAACAAGCTACTTACCACACAGCCACTCCTGCGGAGGAAAAAGAAATATAATATCCCATCTTAAAATAAAAGTATTTTAATAAAATAAATAAATAGCAACTAGATTATGGCTGGGAGATGACTTTATGCTTAAAGCAGCTGCCCTCAGATCGACACCATTACCTCAAGGCAACTCTGGAACCTGGTGTGCATGCATTCCTCCTTGTGTCCCTTCATAATCTTGGTCATTAGTTTGGTGTTGCAGGCAGAGCAGTTGGTGTCTTTCTCAGCTGCACCTCATGCATAGTAATCTATGGGATTAGTATTGGGGGAATTAGGAGGCTAGAAATTGGGGACTGGTGAAGTCATTGAAATTCTCTGACAACAACTTCTGAATCTTTCTGGGAGTAAGGTAAGGAGTCGGTTCCTGCGGCCACATGTATGGCCTTCCCGAGCAACCCTCTCCAGCCAGGATTTGACCATAGTCTCCACCAACTTCACATAACTGTTTGAATTGAGCCTAAGACCCTGTTCAAAGATGTAGGGCAGCATGATGTCACGGGAGACACACCCAAAGACCATCACATTTTGGGGGACATCATATGGATTGTAGGCAAGCTACCTGTAGTTCTGGGTATTGTGTAACTGGCCCTGGCAGAAGGATTTCCATCTGAGAAGAACCTGTTCAGGAGCTTGTTTGCCTTTACCAAATGGTTTTCCTTGGCCTTGGCTTTCAGAATTTGTTCCTTGCACCTCTTGTACAAATGGTTGCAAAGGTCCTTATTCAGCAGTTATTGAATGAATCCTGACATTCAGATGCAGTCAGAACAATTGCTGTTTCCCTTCCTGGGCCACAGCTTTGCAGTCTCCATTGCAGATATCAATTTCTTGTCTTACAGCCTTTAAAGGGTTCACAGAGTTTTGAGCAGCATTTTGGTACCCAGCACAAATCATCTTGATACAGATAAGCCTTTTCCAATATTCAGAGGGCTTCCAGTCCTCTGTGTCAATTAACTTTTGTCTCAGATACACCTTTAATGTTATGCTCCCCAAAATCATTGACTGTTTATCAATACATCAAGCTGTTCGGGGTGGGGGTGGGGTAATAGGGGACAGAAAAAATTCAACTTTAGCCCGAATACCCCGTATACACATACACAACTAATATGATAGTTTCCTTTAACCAAGGTTGGTCTAGGGCTAAACAAAACCCATCATTCCATTCAAACAAAACACTCGAGTGTGTATACATGTATTATGTCCAGATGTGTATATATATGTGTATGTGTGTGTACTTTTGATAACAAAAAAAATACCCTGATCCAGTGAGAGTGAAATAACATTTTTTGAATGTGAAAGTGTGGATCAGCAACTTCAAGTTTTATATCTGTAAAGTGCAATATTTGGCTGGGTTTATACAGTGCATACACTGTATAATCCAGTAATTCTGGACAGGAACCTAAGTGATTGTTGGATCATAAACAATATGCCTCGTATATGAGCAGAGTTAAATATTGTATAAAACTCGAAGTTGCTGACCAACAACTTATGCATTTATTAAATGAGATATATATATATATATATATAATATATATATATAAAATTAGAGATAAAACCACTATTAGGCAAATCAAACAGTGAAAAACATAAACAAAAACATAAAAATAAAAATAATTAATATAATTTATTAAATATATATAAATGGATGAATGAATTATCCTTTGTTTACCGTTAACATGAAAAATTCAATAAACAGTTACCAGGGTAGCAAAATTCACGCAAGTAACAAGGATGTAATGACCTGTTCAAAGGTAGAAACTCCGGGTTAATGTGCAGTAATTTGTGTGTGTTCAACTCTATTTATTTATTTATTTATACTATATATATATATATATATATATACATACATGAATACAACCCATGCTAGCATGGAAAGCGGACGTTAAATGGTGATGATGATACATAAATATATACATACATAAATTCACATTCTTTTATTCTTTGTAAGCCTAGTACTTATTCTATCAATTTCTGTTGCCAAGCTGCTAAGTTACTGGGAGGTAACCACATCTACATCAGTTGTCAAATGACTGTGCGGAGGACAAAAACAGCACACAAATATATATATATAATATATATATATATATATATATATACACAACGGGCTTCTTTCAGTTTCTGTCTACCAAATCCACTCACAAGGCCTAAGGTTATAGTAGTAGACACTTGCCCAAGGTGCCATGCATTGGTATTGAACCAGACCATGTGGTTGGGAAGCAAACTTCTTACCACACAGCCATGTGTGTATATGTGTACTTATTATGTACTTACTAACATATATATATATATATATATATATATATATATATATACGACTTATATATATATATAAACATATTGGAAACCCTTATTTTATTTATATATATATATTTAATGTGTGTGTATGTATGTGTACTTATATATTTACATACATAGATACATGAATACATTAACTATATACACACACACACACATAAGTAAAAAGATGTTCACAAGTCTC
>NW_021832867.1:0-97674 GCF_006345805.1 Octopus sinensis
AATTTCAATTTACTTAAGACATGTTAAAACCGGACAAAAATAAAAAAAAAGTCATTTAGTAGTTAAGATGTCCACTATTTGCACTGAAAATTTTATAACATCTATTTTTCATAGACATTACTAGTTTTTTCAATAATCCTGGTGATATTATATTCCATATTTCTGTTAATTTGTCCTTTAGTTGCATTTTTGTTTTTGACTACATTTTTTGATAAGTCCTCTTCATTTCTGTCCATAGATGTTCTATCGGGTTTAGATCCGGTCGAGCAAGGCATTGAAGTAAAATATGTTTTTTTCTTTAATATAATCTTGTATCATTTTAGATTTATGGAAAGGTGCATTATCCTGTTGTAAAATAAATGAGTCTATCCCGAATTTTTTGGCACTTTCGAATATATTATGTCACATGGGCGACTATGTCGCTATGGGCAAGCCAGTCCTTTTACGTGTTTTCTATGGAAACCGCAGAAAAGGTATTAAATATTGAATATAGCAATTTATATATGGAAGGTGTACGATTAATCAATTATTCTAATTTAAAATACATTTGAATTATATTTTAAAAATGGCTTACCCAAAGTATATTAATTTTAACATCGTGGTTACTCACACTTTGTGAGTCTGGGTTTAGGGGTTACGTTAGAAATATTTAACGAATACAATCAAATTAAGGAAGCGTTAATCGGGATATTCCCGGAGGATATGAATGCTCGAAGCAAACACCGCTTGGCAAAAAGGCTTCCAATTTTTGTCAAAATGTCTGAAGAATCGTCAGCAGAAACATCATTTAATTTCGAGTTAGGGTTGGGTTAAGGTTAGGGTTAGATTTTGAATATTTATGTTGTCACAAAATCATTAAAAATAGCTTGTCCGGTTTTCGGTGACGAGGGGTGTAGATGGCCCATTTATGACAATTCCATCTTTATTTAATCAACTCTACACAATTCATGGGGTATAAATAATAAAGTTTTGCTTCTTGTGTATATTCTAATGTCTAATTATTAAAAAATCAAAATTTCAAAAGTTATACTCATGGACGCGTGTCAGTGTTTTGCCATCCCTGGCGTAGAGCAACTATACCATTTTCAAGTCAATTTGGCACTCAATGGGGTTGAGCTCGTTGGTTTCTATTACGTGATGCGTTGGCCACCAGAATCACCTAATCTAAGGATTTCCTTCAGATGTATGCATATGTCTGTTGTAACGGAGTCGGTTCTACTCCCCTTTCCGAACATAACGGCGACGACTCAGACTTGTGCACATTCCCTGTTGGATCTTCAATGGAAAGGGTTTTCTGGAGACAATGATTTTTAATTACACGCGGTTGCGCTCGTTGGTTTTATTAGTGTGTTGCGTTGGCCACCAGAATCACCTAATCTAAGGATTTCCTTCAGATGTATGCATATGTCTGTTGTAACGGAGTCGGTTCTACTCCCCTTTCCGAACATAACGGCGACGACTCAGACTTGTGTGCACATTCCTGTTGGATCTTCAATGGAAAGGGTTTTCTGGAGACAATGATCTTCTTAATTACACGCGGTTGCGCTCGTTGGTTTCTATTAGTGTGATGCGTTGGCCACCAGAATCACCTAATCTAAGGATTTCCTTCAGATCTATGCATATGTTGTTGTAACGGAGTCGGTTTACTCCCCTTTCCGAACATAACGGCGACGACTCAGACTTGTGCACATTCTGTTGGATCTTCAATGGAAAGGGTTTTCTGGAGACAATGATCTTCTTAATTACACGCGGTGCGCTCGTTGGTTTCTATTAGTGTGATGCGTTGGCCACCAGAATCACCTAATCTAAGGATTTCCTTCAGATCTATGCATATGTTTGTTGTAACGGAGTCGGTCTACTCCCTTTCCGAACATAACGGCGACGACTCAGACTTGTGCACATTCCCTGTTGATCTTCAATGGAAAGGGTTTTCTGGAGACAATGATCTTCTTAATTACCGCGGTGCGCTCGTTGGTTTCTATTAGTGTGTTGCGTTGGCACCAGAATCACCTAATCAAGGATTTCCTTCAGATCTATGCATATGTCTGTTGTAACGGAGTCGGGTCTACTCCCCTTCCGAACATAACGGCGACGACTCAGACTTGTGCACATTCCCTGTTGGATCTTCAATGGAAAGGGTTTTCTGGAGACAATGATCTTCTTAATTACACGCGGTTGCGCTCGTTGGTTTCTATTAGTGTGATTGCGTTGGCCACCAGAATCACCTAATCTAAGGATTTCCTTCAGATGTATGCATATGTCTGTTGTAACGGAGTCGGTTCTACTCCCCTTTCCGAACATAACGGCGACGACTCAGACTTGTGCACATTCCCTGTTGGATCTTCAATGGAAAGGGTTTTCTGGAGACAATGATCTTCTTAATTACACGCGGTTGCGCTCGTTGGTTTCTATTAGTGTGTTGCGTTGGCCACCAGAATCACCTAATCTAAGGATTTCCTTCAGATGTATGCATATGTTGTTGTGTAACGGAGTCGGTTCTACTCCCTTCCGAACATAACGGCGACGACTCAGACTTGTGCACATTCCTGTTGGATCTTCAATGGAAAGGGTTTTCTGGAGACAATGATCTTCTTAATTACACGCGGTTGCGCTCGTTGGTTCTATTAGTGTGATGCGTTGGCACCAGAATCACCTAATAAGGATTTCCTTCAGATCTATGCATATGTCTGTTTGTAACGGAGTCGGTTCTACTCCCCTTTCCGAACATAACGGCGACGACTCAGACTTGTGCACATTCCCTGTTGGATCTTCAATGGAAAGGGTTTTCTGGAGACAATGATCTTCTTAATTACACGCGGTTGCGCTCGTTGGTTTCTATTAGTGTGATGCGTTGGCCACCAGAATCACCTAATCTAAGGATTTCCTTCAGATCTATGCATATGTCTGTTGTAACGGAGTCGGTTCTACTCCCCTTTCCGAACATAACGGCGACGACTCAGACGTGCACATTCCCTGTTGGATCTTCAATGGAAAGGGTTTTCTGGAGACAATGATCTTCTTAATTACACGCGGTTGCGCTCGTTGGTTTCTATTAGTGTGATGCGTTGGCCACCAGAATCACCTAATCTAAGGATTTCCTTCAGATCTATGATATGTCTGTTGTAACGGAGTCGGTTCTACTCCCCTTTCCGAACATAACGGCGACGACTCAGACTTGTGCACATTCCATGTTGGATCTTCAATGGAAAGGGTTTTCTGGAGACAATGATCTTCTTAATTAGTTCGGATTCTTGTTCTCATTTTCTTTTCTTTAAAAAAAAAAAAAAAAAAAAAAATTTGCTTAGTGAACCCCAAATTTACAATTACAAATTTCAAATGTCATCTGGATAATTCAATTGTCAATTATAAACAAATGTCATCTGAAAAATCAATTTGTTCGATTAAAATTTCAAATCACGATCCAAGAGGTTTTCTTGGCTCCTGGAACGTCTGTCGATTGCGTGATCCGAGGGGAACGTCTTCGCCATTCGCGCGGCTGGTCGGTCGGGTGTCTCGTGAGGCCTTTAACTAACTTAGCTATCTGTAATTTTTGTCTTGAAAAAAAAAAAAAAAAAAAAAATTTAAAATGTCATCTGGATAATTCAATTTGTTGATTATAAACTTCAAATGTCATCTGAAAAACTCAATTTGTCAATTAAATTTACTTTAATACAGTCAAATTAATTAATAGAGAATTAATGTCGTGAACTTGAGGGTTAGCCGACGACGAAGCACTGCGGATAGAGAGGCAGTTCCCGCGAAGAATTGCAACCGAGATGCGCTGGAAAAGCCAGCTCGTCTCCCTCCGGTCATTTGTATTCTGTGAGATTCTTCCTCCCACAACCGTAAAGATTTTCTACCTTCTTTCCAACCACACGGAGGTCTCAAAGGTAGGGGGGACAAACTCAACGACGTTCGGAAGCACAGCGTACTTCGTCAACTTCCTTTCTTCTGCCAGCGCACATGCGTAGCCTGTTGTACTGGCTGTTCCTGTGAGCACAGTATTGAAAAGGAGTCGACGCAAGTTACATCCCAAACAAGAGACCCTTCCTCCTCTAAAGGGGAATATAGTCATCCCGTCAGGACGCTTTCCGTCACTGCGGCAGCAGAGCCCCAGTAGGTTCAAGGGTCGATGGGAATCCCGCAGAATCCAAAGCCCTTTTCACCACTTCATTGAGGAGGACGTGGCGGGGAAATCGGCCAGCACTCCTCCTACAGGACAATGCGTGTGTAAACCGTTCGAAGGAATCAAAAAACCACAGCGACAACGGTGAGGTTGGCAGATTTCAAGTCCAAGTCGAAGACACACTCCGATACGTATAGTTTCGTCTTCATAAGCAGACCATTGGACGCCAACGGAAGTGCGTTTAGCCATTGTCAATTATAAATTTCAAATGTCATCTGGATAATTCAATTTGTCGATTATAAACTTCAAATGTCATCTGCAAAACTCAAATTTACAATTTGAAATTCAAGTTTGCATTTTTGTAGCAGAGCCAGGAAAGGATGCCGAACTTCCGAATGAAGAGGTCCAAACGTGTCAGGGCAGTAAAATCCCAAACAAGTGATTTCCCTCTCGTGTACGGGTAGATGGTTACGCCGTCTGGGGTTGCCATCCCCTCTATCGAGACCAGCTGGTTCGAGTTGAGAGTGGAATCCGGCAGCGTCCATGGCCTTTTGATGATGTCATTGGCGGCGGAATGTCGGGGAAAACGGCCGGCACTACGAGTGCAAGAAAGTGGGTGCCTTCCCAATGGACCAATCCTCTTTCCACATTTGCAGGGGTGTGGGGTGCACATCGTAAGCCGAGACGTAGACATAGGCCGATCCTAATCAGACATTGCACTCATACAATATAAGTTAGAGCCTCTCGAATTTGGAGTAATGACAAAAGAACGAGATCTTATTTTTGATCGTCTTCTTTTCTCTTACAATATAAATTAAGCCAACTTTTTACTGTTGTAACCGACACAGACATTGAATAATTATTTCGTATTTTTTCCGCACATTCTTTCAAAGTGATCTGAGGATCAACTTCAATCCAATGATTAATTTATTTATATTATTTATTTTTTTTTTGAATGTCTTTTACCTCCTCTTGGATGTCTTTCTTTATCTTTATTTTCAATCCAATGATAAGCTGTTCTCAAATTAACTCCAAGAGAGGAGCAATCGCCAAAATTTTCATATGCTTTAATTATTTAGATGACATTGACAAATTGAATTATCCAGATGACATTTGAAATTTATAGTTGACAAATTGAATTATCCAGATGACATTTGAAGTTTGTAATTGTCAAATTGACTTGAAAATGGTATATAGATATTTATTCGTTGTGAAGAAAGAAAAATCTATTTGGCTACAATGTTTAAATACGGATGAAAAACACATCAAAGAGAATTTTGCCCGCGAAAGAACAAATATCAAGAAGAAAATCAAAAAGTGTGTTTCCTATATGTCAAGGACCAAGAATGAGATACAGATCCAGGCAATGGAAGCTCTAAAGGACAATGGAAAGTATTATGAGGCGATCAGAGTACTAAGATGACGTTAACATAGACAACATCTAATCATAAAAGACGAAAATAGAAGTCGAATCGCAGATTCTGCAGAAGCAGCAGAATTAATTTCGGCACAGTTTAAGAAACTGTTTAAATCTAAAATAGATATGTCAAGAGCTTTTGACTCGATGAATTGTCAGAAATTGATAGATTCCTTACAGAATTCCTTGATGAATCTTCTACCTGGATGATCAGAGCATTCTTATCAGAAATCTATCGGCAAGCCTACGAAAAAAGTGCTCTAAGCAATTGAAACAAAATCGGGAACACCTCAAGACGGGTCCGTTATCTCCTATTCTGTTTGTCGTATATTGGAAGCTGCATTGAGAGATTTAAAACCATGATATAAAGGAAAGACCAATTTGGTGGCATACGCAAATGACGTGGATTTTATTTCCTCCGACAGGAATGGTCTAGAAACCCTCTAGTTTCTCGTTGTAAATCCGGAGAAAACAAAATTTACTGAACTTGTCAGACAAATGTCTAAGTTAGACGTACATTGTAAAAAAGTAGGAAACTTTGATCTCTATTTAGAGATGAACAAAAGGTGAATTTGCGAAAAACACACGCAAACAGCCGCTATGTAGCCTAAAGAAAAATTGGCTAAAGTGTAAATGACTTAGTAAACAAACACAGATGCGCTTATACAATTCACTGGTAAAACCTATCCTCTATAATGACGGAACATGGGGACTTTCTGATACAGCCAATGTTAGATATCTGGTTGCCTCCTGGACAACGAATTTGTTGCCTTCAAATGGGAAAGTGTCTGGTTTGGGAAGTAAACTCCTTTTCCACCCAAAGCATACGTGATTATTCAAAAACCCTGGAACCCCATCTAAACGGGGCGGAGGGCAGAAATTCAAGAAGTATGTTGATGTCAGAAATGGCAGAGTATTTCTACTCTTGTCAGTTAAGACATCCGAAATATAGAAGCCTTCCACTTGAAGCCCGCTCCAGAGGACGAGAAGCAGAGTGAGCGGATAGGAATGCCAGAAAGGCCAGATCGGAATAGGATCTCATGCCAACGGCCCCACAGTGCACAGGTAAAGATGCCTGGGTCCAGCCGGGAAAGTCAGAAACAAGGTTACCTCTGTGAAAACAGGGTATACATAAATGATCTTGGATCTTAACGTGTATAGGATCTTGGAGGCGGTAAAGTAGTTTTAAAGGAGGAAAAGAGCCACTGAGCCCAGGGGATCATCTTCTGGACCCCCTTGGACTAAGAGATAGGAACATCGTCGAACATAAAGATGCTTGGGAAGCATATGAGAGATGCACAAGAGGATATGCAAAAGAACAAGTCTGTGGCAGCACTCCAGCAGGTGATCATGTCTGATGGAATTGAAAGCGTTCGAAAAGTCGAATTTAATTATGATAAACTCATCATTAATTCTAGTAATTCACGAATCGAATGAACAGCCGCTTCGTAGCTATTTGAGACACTGACTCGAGTTGGGGAGGTATAAACTCCGAAGATAAGTAGGGGACAATAACGTAGCATAGAAGAGAGCCTCCGGAAAATATTTCCTACGGTGATGCATCTCAGGCCGTTGTCTTTTTTCCAGAGGGCAGTAAGATTAGAAGAAAAGAAGATCCCGCGTGCAAAATTAGAAAAAAAAGCCGGAAATAAAACGAATTTATAATTGTACGTAATAATCTCAGTCCAGCTTCAGAGGTGATGGGAGCAGTCAAATCCTTTAGAAGACCAAGGTTTAGGCCATCTACTCCACCACTGTTTCCTACGGAAAAGTTCCTCAGGGCTTTCAGTACGAAGTCTTCCGAGGCCACAAAGGGATTGACAGCAATTGTGGCAGGGGACGACTGAATTCTAAGTCGTGAAGTTGAAAGAGGGATGCTTCTCCCTGACAGAATTCAAGACGTCCTGTGTCGAGAACAAAATGGAACTCGTCGAGGCAACAAGCCGACAGCTCGATGAACATCGCCACCCACGAGTTTGCTATTATCTTTCTGTGGAGATAGTCGTCATCATTCACGGGAGCGTTATGGGAGCTTTAATCAGAAGGAGTCTCTGAATTGACGAGATAGGCCTGCAAATAGCGAAGAGAAAAACAGTTCTCGTCGTAAAAGCCCAATTCTTGTTTAATGATCGTAGCAAACGAGGAGGAAAAGGTTTTGGAGACTCTGGATAGGAGTAAGCCGGGGCCGAAAGAAGCAAACCAGAGCAGCTTAAACCATTCGGATTGCCCATCAACGTGATACAAAGCCTATATGGAAAAATTATCTGTTGAAAGTCCGACGAAAACATACATTCAGGTACTTGTGATAAGACACTAGAAAGCATGGTAGTGGAGCATAGCATTTATACGTCACAAGAAAAATTCATTACGGCAACCAGCCAGTTGAAATGACAAACCAATTTTGCCAAGACTTTAGTGGATTTGAGAACGAAAGAGATAGAATGGGTCCTAGAAATAGGCTTAGAGAACGGGAAAGAATCTGGGGAATGGTAAACGCCAGGAATCGTAGTGGCGAAATGAGGGACATACCAACGATAGAATAGGTTCCGAAGTGCAGCCAGTTAGACACAAGAGAGAGAGATAAAAAAAACAGAAAACAAGATCACACGCCTCTTTCTTTTGTAACCACGCTGCAGAATTTGCACAGAGGAACGGCAATGGACGCAGGATGAGAGGAAGCCATTTGGGGGATTGGGACCGGTACGAATAATGGATAGAAAAGGATAGTTGAGAGAAAGAAATACAAATGATTGTACAAAATAAGATTAAACCACAATACCACAACGTACACAATAATCACACCACAACGTCAACGTATTTAATTTCAAGGGTCGAGCATATTAAGATTTGAGAAATTCTGCGAAATTTGTAAATTAAAAAATGATTCCCTAAGCTCAGCCCCCTTGGCTGAAGACTAAGCTATGGATAATGGATTTGGATGGTCGTGAGTTCGATTCCGAAGGAAAACAGTTTTCATCCTGGGGCTAATTCTCGTTATCGTTCCCCTGCCCGTGAGGCAACGAGTACTTCTGGCACGACACAGTGGAAATGGGGATCTCTTACCTTCCGGGCTTAGCGTGGCGTTACGGGGTCCACCTTGTCAGTTGGAAATTCCTTCGGATATGGCAACGCTCAGGAGGCACTTATGCCTTCCGAAAAAGGACTCTTAGCTTCTCAGACCTGGGACATCGTCGTCTCAGGCCGATCTTGCGGGAAGGATTGAACCTTTCAGAAGGATCTCCCTCGTTTGGATCGGCGATCAAGGGATTAAACTATAATTAACGGCTTGCCCGTTGGTCTTTAAATAATAATAATAATAATTGCTTTGAGAGGCAATTATGCTAAGCCGAAAATGAGTTAATAATTCTTCCCAAGAAAAGTAACCAAAATTGTCACTAGACGTCCCAATTCCACGAAGCCTTTGTTTTTTCCACTCTAGTGTACTTTAATATCAGAAACTAATCTATTATCTATCAGAAAGAAATTTATTTACCCTGTGATTGTACAATCTGGGCATGTGATGCTCACTTCCAAGATAACAATCTCCCCGGTGATCTTATCGTAGATTACTCGGGTTTCTTGTGCTAGACAACAATAAAAGTAGATATTGCGGTATCCGCCTTAATTCACATTTTTGAAACCACACTACACAAATAAACCACAATTAAGCATTTAAATACAATGAAGAAATCATAAAATAATCAAATGGAATCATCGTTGTCAAAAAGTATGATTAAGTGAATGATATCCATATAGAAAAGATATCCATCCGGGGAAGAATAATTATGGGACTTGGCACATTCTGGTGCCTTGCAGTGACGTATATGCAACGGCAAAACATCAACGTTGTGATCGCACAAATAGTGTCAATAAATTCACCCGAAAAAAACGTTGAATAAATTCATGGTAAATTTAGATATATGAATGGACTAAGATGCAAAAGGTGTAGTCTTGATGTCATTTTATGCCGGATATTGTTTGACACAAATCATTGGAGGTGTCTCAGCAGAAAAATACGGTTCAAAAGTCACTCTGCTTGTATCAATATTTGTATCCTCTGCCGCGACATTCGCAACTCCAGCCGCCTTTGATGCATCACCATATGTTCTTGTAGTCATCAGAATATTAACAGGAGCCGCACAGGTTGAATATATGACAGTATTTCAGGGAGTTTTTTTTCCTTCTTTTCTGGTAATTGCCGCTAATTGGTTTCCTCCAGAATACAGAGTTTCTGCTATAGGACTAATGTTTCCTGGTCAGTTATAGATTTTCAATTATTTAGGGACGTATTTTGGTACTATTCTTTCTTTGTTTCTTGCTTCTGGACTTGCAAAAAACGTAGCATTGTGGAGAATATCTTTTTATATATTAGGCGAGTTAACAAAATACTTATTTTAGGAATTATTGGAATTATCTGGATCATTTTATGGATAATATTTGTTAGCGATGACCCTAAAAACCACAGATGGAGCAAGAGTGATGAAAAATCCTTTTTGGCATCAAATGTCGAAAGAAAGCAGGTCACAAACATCAAAGTTTTTTAACTCATTCATAAACAACTAGAAAATACCAGTAATGAAAATGGTAAAATCTGTTCCTTTGATTGCACTTATAATTTGTCATTTTTCGATTGCTTGGAGCTTCTTTCTTGTTGTGACAATTGCCCCTTCAATGATTAAGGATTTGTATTATGTCAGTGTCAAGAATGTAATTATTGTTGTTGTATTAAAGCAAACGTACATTACTTTTACGATTCCTTTGGTAACATGGATTGGAGGAACCGTTTCTTGTATGATGTGCGACTTTTTTCAAAAAAAATATTCGATTTCTAAATTAAGAATAAGAAAAACTGCTGCTTTTTTTGGTTTGATGCATTTTATACAATTGATACAGCCCTGTTACCAGTGAGCATATTATTGTTATTTGCAACACTTATTCATCCTAATAAATACTATTACGGAGTCTTTCTGATTGTCCTTTCCTGTTTTTTCTCAGGGACTTTTGTTTCAGTATCGATGGGTAATATTGGAGATATTGCTCCTCAATATTACGGCATCATTTCTGGAATCATCAATACTTTGGGAGCAATTTCGGGTCTTATTGCAATTCAGACATCATATCAATTCGTTTCAGATAATGTGACATTTTTTACAAAATTGTTATAGCATGATCCACGGCAATGGCAAAATGTATTTTTATTAATGTTGGGAGTACATCTTGTCGGATTGATTGTTTTTCTTTGTTATGCAGAAGCAAAAATTCAAAAATGGGCAATTCAAAAACCCGAGGATGATCAAATTTCAGAGCTATAAACCCTTGAAAAATTAAAAAAAATTAACTTTATTAATAAAAAGATAATTATTTGCCTAATAAGTCCTCGGAGCTGAGTGGTTTAGTATCTGCTCTTGTTCTATAATAAAAGATTCTTTTTGTGCGGCTGGGGCCAGGGAAATTTCAGTTACCTACGGCCCTCTGATTTTGTGTTGCGTTTATTGTTTTTGTCGTTGCAAGTCTTCGGAAAGTGTCACAGTTGTTCCAACAAATCGGAATAGCTGTCGTTTGCGGCACACTCCATCCTGCGTGCAACCGGAAGTGTTTTTTGACCGTGCTCTTTTTTCTTAAATTTACGTTTTTTTGATAATAACTAAGTCCTAAGTCTTCGAAGTAAACAAGAGGCTTAACTCAACACACCTTCTTCCCCTTCTCTCTCACTTTTCTGGCTCTTTAGATTTCTGAGGAAATATAGTCCCGGCCTCTCGCTGACAAAATGTCAAGAAAAGATTCTCGGATCCTCTTAAGAACAGTTGGCTGCATATAAGCATGTACAGATTTAGCTACACCTAACTATTTTATTTACACCATGTGATATTCAGAACAACATGGACTTTAGACTGGTGCATTAGCTCTGGCTCGTTTGCACTAAAGTCATATTTCCTCCTTTCCTTTACTATAATTGTCTGCAAATAATCTAGGTACGTGATGCTCACCTTCACGATAACAAACTTTCCGGCTACTTTATCGTGAACCACAATACAGTCCGACCCCAAAATGGGGCAGACCCCAGGGGTGGGGCACCCTCGGATTTTGGGGCACCCCCGCAATTTGGGGCACTTTATTCCAAAAGTACATTTTGGCAGAAAAAAAATAAAAATCGATAAAAAATTATGGAATTTTTGGGGCACCATAAAATCATTTATAAGGAATTAAAATAAAATAAATTTATAATAAATTAATTATATTTTTGTTTTATTTTCAATTTATATTTTTATTGTTGTGGTTATGGATTACGAAACTAAATTGAAGATTGCTAAAGAAATTTTGAAGAAAATTTATCTCACTGTTCTTCTATGCTGCAGTTTAATCGGGGAAAACTTAATCCATTGATTATTGGAAAATATAAAAAACCTCGGTGTCTAAAAAATTTTGATGTTCAAGATTTTGGGTTATTGTATTCATCTTCTCAAAATGCATGGATGACTGGAAAGACTTTTATGAGTTGGCTTACACTTATAAATGAATCGTTTTGCTGCAAAAACACAGAAAAATATTATAATACTTGACAATGCGGGATGCCATAAAACTGCCGAATGTTCGAACATCGAATTTTATTTTTGCCGAAAAATACAACGCCCTATTTACAACCTTTGGATATGGGAATAATCAAGATTTTTAAAGATTATTATTCCTCTTTCTTAATGGAATTTTTATGTTTTCAAGATTTCGAAAACGATTTTACACATTCTATTGGTAAATTAAATTTGCGTCAGGTTATGATGCTAATTTCAAAGGAATGGGAGAAAATAGATGCTAAAAGTATTGTTAATTGTTGGAAGAAAATCGACAGGAACCGTGATTCTTATGCAACAAAAAACTGTCTAACAGATGAACATTTAGATCAGAGTTTCCAAATGGGGAGGCGCGCCTCCCTAGGGAGGCGTTGACCGTGTCAAGGGAGGCGCGAAAAGTATTTCAGAAACATTTTTTAGAAAATTATATCTATCTATGTAAAAAACGTGACTATATTCCGATAATAAGAGTTATTAATTTAAAAATTATATTTTTTCAAAAATTTGTTTAATTTATTAGACAATTAAATAATTTTAACACATGAATAAATTCTTGAGTGGTTGCAAAAGAAAATTCACGAATAATAAGATTTTGACGATGGTTCAAAAAATCAAAATGATTGGAATATAATCAATACCACACTCCAAGACAAGAAATACTTTCCATCTCTTACTTATTGTAGGATTCACACGTATCTTTGTTGATTCTATGGAAAAACCCCTCTGTTTGCTTTGCCTCAAAACACTTGCAGCAGATAGTATGAGGCCATGCAAATTAAGAAGACATTTTGAAACGATGCATTCTGAACATGTCCATAAGTCTGAAGAATTTTTTAAAAGAAAATTAGAAAGTTTGATAACCAAACGAAATCGTAAAAAAACTTGTTTCTGTCTCTTTCAATGCTTTACTAGCATCGTACAAAGTTTCTTACAGGATTGCAAAATGCAAGAAACCGCACAATATCGGAGAAACTCTATTTTGCCAGCAGCTATCGAATGTTGAAGCAATGTTTGGCGAATCCTATGCAAAACAATTACAGCAAATACCGCTTGCTGATAACACAGTCGCTAGAAGAATTGATGACATATCTGAAGATCTTTGTGATCAGTTGGTTTCTCGACTACGTAATAATTGTATTATATTATGGAATATAAGGGAGGCGCAAGATTGTACTTTTTTCTAAGGGAGGCGCGTAAAAAAAAGCTGGAAACCTCTGATTTAGATCAAGTTGTTAACGAAACAATTGATGGAGAATGCGAAGACATGAACAATAATGTTTATGATACAATTCAGAAACCGAAAATAGTGAAAATGTCGTAGCAAAACAAAAGATCTGCTTAACATTTTAGAAGAAAAAATTTTTTAATGTTGCACCAAGTATGCTCCGAGATTTTTTTGATTTTTCGGCTGAAATTGACGAACAATATCAGACAAACTCTACAAATAAAAAGAAATAACTGAATATTTTAGTAAAAATGTTTTTTGATGTTTATTAATGGTTTAATTTTTAAAAAAAACCAAACCCCTGTTTTTGCTTAAACCCGCATTTTGGGGCAATGGTGCCCCATTTGGGGGTCGGACTGTATTGGGTTTATTGTGCTGACAACAATCGAGGTGCATACTAGAGTATCTACGTTAATGCACATCTTCGAGTTCTCACACAAAGATTGAACTCGATTGGTTACAACTTTTTAGATTTTTTCCCAATGTTTAATAAAAATTAATTATGTAAATTCTATCTTAAATTATTAAGAATCCAGATCGTCAGTGATTTCTCTTCTTCGCTTGGAAGAAGAGTTTGCAACAAAATTCTCATCATTTTCCATTTCTGCGTCAAAGTAATTGTTCAACTGAGTGTCCTCACGACATGCAGCTCCGCAAGTTGATTGGCGGCAGAGGCGTACTCCTCGTGTCTACCTTCATCCCATGTCTGTGTTCAATAAGCATACTCTCTAGAGTCCTCTTCAGCACAACCGACTGGATGTATGTCCTCGTTCCTTCTTCAATGAATAATTTGTCCATATGACTTTTAAAGAACTTTGAGACAACTCCATCCCATGTCAAGTAATTATTGCAGAGCAAAAGATGCACCTCAGCACTTCGTAATGCCTCTATGTGTTATTATAGTAAAGCACAATCCCGTACTCTGTGGCTAAATGAGATCAAGGTCTTTGCTTTAATTTTAAAGTAATTATATTGCTCGCTTTGACGATAGAAAAATTCCTATTTTGCAAATATGAGAATACCTTTCAATCGAGGAGAGTTATTCTCATATCTTAGCCACGTTATGACGACGATAAGTCAATTTACGGTTGTCAGGCTACTAAAGAATCTTTTTGAAGTTTGATAAATTTCTTCACATTACCTGATAGATCAAACGATTTGGCCCTGACCATTGAAAATGTGAAAACCGCTGATTTAGAAAATCTATAACAGTTTTGTTTTAACTCCGATTACCCCGCAACCTATGCCCCCAAGAAGATGTTCTAGATGCTATTAATTCCCTCTCAACCGGCAGCTGCGGGGCATCGACGGACTGACTACGCCGGGGCATGTGAAATCTACTCTCAAGCCCCACAACCTGCGAGGCCGGCGCTCGGCTCCTCGTCTCCATAACTGCTCTGACAAACATGATCATCCAGGCACAAATCCCCGAGTACGCTCGGGACCTCCTATTTTCTGCAAACATCACCGCATTGAGGAAGAAGGAAGGCGGGATCCGCCCTATTGCTGTTGGTACATTTTTTCGCCGTCTAGCTTCCAAAGTAGCCTGTAGACAAGTTACCAAGTCTTTGGGTCAGGAACTACGCCCGTTCAGTTGGGCGGTCGGTGTCCGCGGCGGCTGTGAAGCTGCTGTCCATGCTGCAAGAAAGTTTATTTCCGCCTCGACGAAGGCCGATAACGCCTCTGTACTCGTGAAGCTAGACTTGACAAATGCCTTCAACAACAGTCTTCGTCGGGACTGTATTCTCGAAACTTGCTACCGCCGTGCTCCCTCATTGCCCGCTTGGTATCTATGGCTTACTCCAAGCCAAGCCTTCTTATTGCCGATGACCAAATCCTACATTCCAGCAACGGTGTTCAACAGGGCGACCCACTTGGCCCGTTGCTTTTTGCCTTGACGATCGATCCTGTTTGTTCGGAACATCTCATCTCGTTTCAATGTATGGTACCTGGACGACGCTACTATCGGAGGTCCGGTAGCTTCTGTCCTTAAAGATTTGGAAAATCTGATCCCCTCCCTTAATTCTCTTGGCCTATCCATCAATCCGCTCAATCCGAAATTGCCAATATTGGCTTTGCCCCAGAAGATTTTACCTCTGTATTTAATACGTTCTCGAATGTCCTTCCAATATCCGCAGGACCTTGATCGAAAATTTGAAAATCTTAGGGTCCCCTATATCTAATCTGGGTGTTGAATCATCCCTATATGCTAAACACCTCGCTGGTGGCAATTTCTAACAAACTAGCCAAAATCGATTCCCATTCCGCCTGTTTTTCCTACGCAATTGTTTTGCAATTCCAAAGCTTCTATTTATCCTCAGAAGTGCCCCATGTTTCTTTCCTGAGGGCTCTCGAATCATTTGATTTTTTGCTTAAATCCAGCTTGGAGTCCATTTGCAATATTACCTCTCGATGAGATCGGTTGGCAACAGGCCACACTTCTATAAGCCATGGCGGTATTGGTATCCGATCATCTGTCGACCTTTCTATCTAATCCCGCGTACTTATCTTCAGTTAATGCGACCAACGATCTGGCCAGGAGATTCTCCAATCCGTAACCGAATCATCTATGGACACAGAGTCGGTCGCCGCAGAAAGTTGCTGGCAAGGGATGTCTCTGGAAATCCCGGAGAATACACACGCTCAAGGCCAATGGGACCGGATCCTCTGCGACCACAAGATAAACAGCCTCAAGCCGAAACTCAATCAACATCGCTTGGCGTGCTTATTGGCCGCCTCGCAACCATATTCCGGTGCATGGCTTACAGCAATCCCTATGGCGTCAATCGGCACCTTAATGGACAACGACTGTGTAAGGATTTCCGTCTCTCTCCGCCTCGGACTTCCCATTTGCAAAACACACCAGTGCCGCTGCGGTTTAAGAGTGGACCCATTTGGCCATCATCCCCTCTCCTGCTCACGTAGTGCCGGACGTTTCCCACGACACGCCGCAATCAACGACACCGTGAGCCGTGCCCTAACGACGGCGGGGTTCCCTAATGAGCTCGAACCGTTCGGGCTCGACAGAGGCGACGGTAAGCGCCCGGATGGCATGACAATCTTCCCGTTTGAAAAGGGAAATGCCTTATCTGGGACGCCACCTGCTCCGACACTTTCTCCGCCAAGAATCTAATTGCCCTCCGCTGCGGAACCGGGCTCAGTTGCAAAGCAGGCGGAACTAACAAAACAGAAGAAGTACCGGGTCCTGGCAATGAATCACCTATTCACTGCAGTCGCGGTGGAAAACTCTGGAGTCATCGGTCCGCAGACGCTATCGTTTCTCCTTCTCCGCCGCCTTGGATCTAAGCTCGTGGTTGCCACGAAAGATCCCAACGAGTCGATCAGACTCTTTCAAAGGATCTCATTGGCCATCATGCGCGGGAATTGCCAGTCGATTCGCTGCGCATTTTAACTCTTTTCGTTTCAAAAAAAAAAAAAGTTTGTTTAACGCTTAGAATTTATAAATCAATTTTTTATAAAAGTTTAAAATTACATTGGAATTTGTTTCATACGATTTTTGACACCGTACAAAAGAAACGACCTTTATTCCTATAATTGAAGAAAGGAATAGACACACAGACAGCTTTCAAAGAAATCAAAGCTGGCAATGATTGCAAAATTTAACCAAAAATTTCAAAATCCACAATTTTGTAAAAATCATGGTGTTGTGTTAATACATATCCGAAATGATTTTTGCTTTCCGAAATAAACATCCATACAACAATATACTTGGTTTTCAAACCTTCAAATATTTTAGAGACCAAAAATATAAGGGTTATGTAAATAGCATTTCCGCTTGCCATAAGTACGAAGTGCCTAAGGTTTCGCTTATGCCAGCCAAACAATTTTTTAAGAAAAGAGAGAACAAAAAATAAAAGTCATACTAAAATAAAAAAACAATTTTAGATAATTAAGTTTTAGTTTATTTTATGGGCTCGTTAAGGCAAAATAAATTCTTAAAACTGGATATTTTGGAGAATATCAGAAACAGGAAATTAAAAATCAGAATAAATGCATATTTTTTTTTCATTCAAAATGAATAATATTTTCTGGCTATTTTTCAATTTTAATAACTATTTTAGATTAAATATTAAATTAACTTAAATAATATTTTAATATTCATTCTTTAAAAATTACATTTAAATATATTTACATATTTATTAACTTGAGCTAATTAATGAAGATAAAGGTTTGGAAATTTCGAAATGCAGTTGCTCAAATTCCTCAAATTCGGTTAGATAGAAATGGTTATTAAAAGGAAATGATTAACTCTATTAATCCGTGCATGGATATAAGCAATGCTTTTCCCGGTTCATTTATAAAATCAAACGACAAAATAATTGCGTTCTTCTCGGCAAAAAATGGTTAGAATTGCTTTTAATAAATTTATTTTATCTTAGGGAGATCAATATGTGCGATTCCAGCAAACAATCAAAGATTTGATTTAGAGCAGTCATTTCAATTTTCTCAATCAGGTCTCGTTACCGATTTTGACTTTAATCCGTGCAATTCTGACCAAATAATCACGTGTTCTACTTCAGAAATTTCTCTTTTCAATTTACAAAATCCTCATATTGCAATTTCAACCTTTTGTAGTTCAGCAGACTTTATTAGACCCAATACCTATGTTGACGGACTTATATTTGCGTCTTCCATCACTGGGTCCTTTCTTTACGACTTTGCTTCAGAAAAAGAAATCAGTTTTGTAATAGTAAAATATAAATTCAAGAACTACCTAATAATGAAATACAGTATTGTGGAGGAGGATGGAATTCTGATTTTGGCTGCAATAAAATTGTTTTAACAACTAAAAATGGGAAAGGAGTCATTCTTGATCCCAGATCATCTTCAAATACAGTCAGTATATTAATTTATTACATTTAATCGTTAATTTTATTCGATTGAATTATAATTGGCTTTAGGTATTTGATCTATTCTATCGTAATGGCTCTAATTCTGCTTTGTGGTTTTCAGAAAATTATATTTTTACGTCAGGAATTAGTAAAGTATTTAATATTGTTAATTGAAATCTTCAGACCAGTCAGAGTCGACAATTTACAATATTTGACGTACGTAACACCAGTAAATCGATTTCATCATTAAATATGAGTGGTGGCTCAAAGTCAAATTTTGATTTGTTTTACTTTTTAGTTGCTATAAATTGCTATACGATTCTGATACTGAAATGCTATTTAGTTATTGCAGAGTATTAATACGTTTTAATGTTTAATGACTATTAGGGTGAAAATTCAATAATATTTTCTCATTTGGAGAAAACAAATCCGTGTGTAACTCAAAGTATTAATTATTATTATTTTTAAGTATCAAATCTCTCTTTGTCATCTCAAATAAAGGATGCTAGCATAATTGGAAAGCAAGGATTAAATGTTTTTGATTGTGAGTTGAATCGTCTTCATGTTTTGACAAGCAATTCAATTATTCCATTATCATATAAATTGTTACAAAAAGTTATATTTAACAATTTAACCCTTTAATAGATAAAGGGAGAATTCAAACATGAACTTTTCCCAGATACTTTTGCCACGGAGGGAATTCAGTCGCTAAACGAATGGCTTTCATGCTCCGGATTAAAAGAGGTTGTATGTGTGTTGAATACTGATTGCAGCGACCAAAAGTATCTATGAAGCCAAAAACAATACAAAATCAGATCACAGATGCGGAAAGTTTCAATGATGATCAACAAAACACTCAAATTCAGGATATAACAGAAACTTCAGAAATTTTCAATAAAAAAAGTATAAGATATCTTGACTAATGATATAATTAGCTACTTTCAAGTCAAAAATAATAGACGTTAATTTATATCCAGCATATACGCGCATCACAAACATTCATGATGTTGGAATTAACTTAGGTCCACATTCAACCTCATTTGTTATCTCGTCTTCGATGAACGGTCAAAATTCTCAATTCTTTGCATTAACAGTTGGTACAACAGCTTTCCGTAACTATGTCAGAATTTTACCAGTATTTTTATAATTTTGTATTGTTTACAGATGAACAAGTTCGGTAGAGCGGATGAGCATTCTATCATAAATAAAATAGAAAATACTTCTCCTGTTTCTGAAATGGCTGTCGATCCCCATAACACAGATCAGCTCGCAATTGGTTCATTTATGAAATACTAAGAATAACAGGATTTCTAAACTCGACAATCGCGATATACATAATTTATCCAAATACGGCTACTAACAAATTTCTTGGATTCCTTAATAATGGACATGACTCTAGAATAAATATCTTACTATATAATCAATATGCTGCAAACATATTGGCTTCTGCCGATGCTTCAGGTAATGTGGCGATTTGGAATACGCTTGATTTTGTACTTATTTGTAAAACAAAATTGGATTATCAAGTTGTATTTATAATGAGTAAAAAATAGTGTCTGGCCATTGCTTGGAGCTTCTGTGGATATCGTCTATGTTGCTTCGAAGAGGACGGACAACTTGATTTGTATACCTGGAATAAAGGAGCGTTGCATTTGGTGAGTTAGATCGCAAGTCTATTTATAGAGTGCAAAATCAAAAATAAAAAATGCTAAAAAATGGGCAAGATGTGCTTGGAGTAGAAATGACGAGTTCATTTTAATTACATCATATTCAAATCAGTCATAAATTTAGTTGTGGATAATTTATATAGAAATCGGCAAAGAAATCTCCTTGTTGTAGCTGCGAATGACGATCTGAAAGAACTTGATAGGATTGAACTTGGAGATGGAGCTTCTCCAGTATGTTTGTTTATTGATGCTGACACAAACATTATAATACTTTCTGCTAGGGTAATACCAATTTAGAACTGAATTTTATTTTAGGGAGAAGTTCTAATAAACTTTGCCTATCTAGATTATCAAAATGAGAATCACGTTTTTCTTGAAAGGCTTAAGGGAGATTCTGTTCCTAGAGAATACCGACAATTAGGATTTCTTCACAAATGTCATTGTGATGTAAAGAAAATTGAAATAGCTGTCGGTTATTTGCTTGTTAGTTCTTCTATTGAGAAAATTTCATTCAAAATAACTCGTTATCGGGTTATCAGTTTTAATAAAGATTTTCAGCCCGAATATTTTCAAGATGACATCTTCAAGCCTACTCCTGTGCTATGGGAACCGACCGTTTCTGCCAGTGAATGGATAAGTTGTTTGAAAAGGGATTACAAATATCTTGATCTAGCGCCGCCTGGAATGATATCATGTTCATATTTTTAATTTTTCATTATAGTGAGTCATGCTCCGCCAATTAAAAGAGAAAATAAATATAAATCTTACAACCGAGAGACATATAAAAGCGAAGACAATAACCTAAATTTAGTAATTAAAAGAGGTATATGTAGATTTTCGACAATATGTGTGTCAACACAATAGATGACACTGCTCGGCATCTGGAGGACGATGAAAATTGGGTTACACCATATTTTTAATTTATAGTAAATTTTCGTCAAGAAATAGCGTAATTTAATAAGATAACACGGATATTATATAAAGTTTTTTAATTTATTTTTAAAATTCTAAAATCGGTACAAACATTTTGTATTGACTGTAAATTTCTGACTACCAATATCTTCATAACTAACAGAATTAGATTTAAATCGGTTTTTTTTTCATTAAAAAAAGTCTATATTTCATTATCAGTTTTTTCATAAGAATTTATATATTTATTACGGTATCCTTCATCATAATGACTTTTTGACAAGTATTTGACAGGTGTAATGTTCATCTATACTGCAATAAGTGTGATATTGGCGGGGTTAAGCTAGAGAGGGGCATATTAAATGGCGACAGAATATCTATATTTCTGTTCGCCCACTGTCTAGAACAGCTGAATAGAGTTCACACTTACCAATTTGAACAAATATCGATGGATGGTCAAGCACGTTTTAGCTCAAACCAGCTCATCACTCGTTGGGAGAAACTCTGGAAGGTTTCATAAAGTACTTATGGCTGGATCTCACCTAAAACATGTTGGCATCTAACACACCTGTCTGTGGTGATCTAATCAAGGATTTGAAAAATACCAAGGATATTAGTGTCGTGGTTTGGTTGAACAGCGTCATTAATCATTCCCAAACGAGGAAGTATGTAGTGGAAGGTGTGGTAATAGGGAAGCAATGTTATGCAAAACTAGCCTCAATGTACAAAACTCATTCTATGAATCAATTAGTATGTTGTCGTGATCGAATTTTAGCAAAGTGAGTACGATGAAACAGACCTTATTGTCTGAAAAGTACTTAGAAGGAATCACCTCCACGTGTTGCCAAGCGATAAAGAAAAATTATACAGTCCGACCTTGAATTGGAACACTAAGTGTTCCAAAACTGAGGTGTTCCAGTCCCGAGGTCTGTTCAAAATCGAGGTCGGACTGTACTTGTCTGGGGGACAGCTAGAACGTGAACTGAGTAACATCTTCCACTTAAGATGCAGCACACCGTAAATCAAGCCTTTTCAAAATTTTGAATGACCAGGCGGAATGGAAAAAATTGGCTTATGCGATCTCCAATGGTCGGACACGACTTAATTGGATAACCTAACCTAAGTTCTGATGTTACGTCAACCGTATAGTAAAATTTTTACAGCAATTGTTCGTCACTTAATTTGTCAAATAATTTTTTGCTCATTAAAAAATTGATTTTTGATTTTTATGAGAAGATAAACCTTTTTTTCCATAGTCTCCCAGATAACTTAGAATAATATTTCTTATTTTTTCATCCAAATAATTGATCTCGTCAAGATTTAGTATTTTAAGCAAAAATTGAAATGATTCCAATCAATGTTGCTGATATTATAACAAAGAAATACATTCTCAGTGAGAACTGTTCCCGTTCGTAATTTCGTCGTTTGTGGAAGATAATCACTCCCCTCACCATTTTCAACATGAGGCCGGTCACACAAACCACTTAAGGCACTTGCAACAATGAAAAACCCTAATTCATCATCACTTTGCTGCCGAAAGTGGTAAGCTCGTCAGACATTAAAACTTAAAAAATCGAAGATTTTTAAATCTCAGATAGGCAATTTCCAGCCAGTCGAATGTCGTATTTCAACTGGATACAGCATCTATTACAACGCCGAATACAACACATATGACAATACTTAATATACCAAACGAAAACAAATAGCTGTGCTACAGATACTCATTTCACTGAAATGACTTTTAATTAAGAAACAGTACAAGAAAGTTGGGATCAACAGATAAAATCGCAAAAACAACTAGACCTGGGATAAGAACCACGATCTCGTCAATAATGCTGTATTCATAGTTATTAGAGGCTTTGTTTTTCTGTTAAAGATAATTTTAAAATCAAAATATCACAATTTGAATTTGAGAAATATTTAGATCTTGTTTTCTTGTTAAATGTTTTGGCACACTCTGAAAAAAGATGATCCTCTTTTAGATTCTGGAGTACTCTTTTAGAGGCGTTTGAACTAAAATTTGGGAATTCCTTTTAGATAGTAGTACAGTGGCATTGCAAACGTTGATCAATTCATACACAAGTCCACATGACAGACGGTAACGAAATCAGAAAATAGTCCTTTTGAGATGAGGTCTGGTGCAAGAAGAATCCCCCTAAGTGAGTTAGGGTCGTGGTCACCGGTATCGAGAGTGCACTTTTGGAGTTAACTGAAGAATTTATTAAACAGACCGTTAAGTGGTCCTGCGATTGGAAGACATTTGGATGTGATAGAGTGTATAATTTATTCAAAGCCTGATAAACTATATTTCCTTGGATGTCCACTCAGTGAAGACGAACTCAGGAACCATCTACTTTCTAAAAATGAAGAATTATCTCGCCTCGCAAAAAGATTGTCATGCCTCGACTCTCACACATCCTTCTTCCTGATGAGAAACAACATCGGACTACCCAAGCTTTTATACCTACTGCGAAGTTCACCCTGCCACGAACATTACGACAGTCTACTTTCGATAGACAAATCTCTCAAACAAACTGTTGAGTCACTAATCAACGTCCGCTTCGACGAACTCGGTTGGAAGCAATGTAAGCTTCCCTCTGGATTTGGGGGTGTCGGTCTAAGATCGGCGCTGGAGGTCGCGTACCCGGCATATCTTTCGTCTCTCTCAAGCTGCAACCATTTGACACTGCAAGTCCTTCGTCACACTATTGGACTTCGCTGGAATGAGTCATTTGATGAAGCTTGCCGGGATTGGAACGGGTCAGGACTCAAAATCCCCGAAGACAAACGAAACAAAGGAACTGGGATAACATTGTCTGCTCCAAAATTTCAGAAGGGCTTAAAAAAGAAGCAAATCAACATCGCCTTGCTTGCCTGGTGTCAGCCTCAAGTGGAGGGAGCGGAGCATGGCTTGGTGCAATCCCTTGCCCAAATCTCGGGACTTTTTTGGACGACGATTCTTTGAGGATTGGAATCGGACAAAGACTTGGACTAGACGTTTGCCAGGAGCACCGATGCCGCTGCGGGAAAACGGTCGATGCGAAGGGATTGCACCCGCTATCCTGCAGGAGATCCGCCGGAAGAGGACCACGTCACGCCGCTCTGAACGACGTGATCGTCAGAGCTCTGAAGGCTGCAGGATCATTCGAGGAAACATACAACTCTTTACGTCAAGCACTTCCCGCATTAAAACACTTGGGATTGGACATCAATATTAACAAATCAGAGTTAATAAATGTCTCATACTCAAACACCGACCTTCTCTCTATCAAGGAGTTTTTCAACGAACTGCTTCCCGGGATCCCGACTGTGCCAGTTGATAAACTATATTTCCTTGGATGTCCACTCAGTGAAGACGAACTCAGGAACCATCTACTTTCTAAAAATGAAGAATTATCTCGCCTCGCAAAAAGATTGTCATGCCTCGACTCTCACACATCCTTCTTCCTGATGAGAAACAACATCGGACTACCCAAGCTTTTATACCTACTGCGAAGTTCACCCTGCCACGAACATTACGACAGTCTACTTTCGATAGACAAATCTCTCAAACAAACTGTTGAGTCACTAATCAACGTCCGCTTCGACGAACTCGGTTGGAAGCAATGTAAGCTTCCCTCTGGATTTGGGGGTGTCGGTCTAAGATCGGCGCTGGAGGTCGCGTACCCGGCATATCTTTCGTCTCTCTCAAGCTGCAACCATTTGACACGGCAAGTCCTTCGTCACACTATTGGACTTCGCTGGAATGAGTCATTTGATGAAGCTTGCCGGGATTGGAACGGGTCAGGACTCAAAATCCCCGAAGACACAACGAAACAAAGGAACTGGGATAACATTGTCTGCTCCAAAATTTCAGAAGGGCTTAAAAAAGAAGCAAATCAACATCGTCTTGCTTGCCTGGTGTCAGCCTCAAGTGGAGGGAGCGGAGCATGGCTTGGTGCAATCCCTTGCCCAAATCTCGGGACTTTTTTGGACGACGATTCTTTGAGGATTGGAATCGGACAAAGACTTGGACTAGACGTTTGCCAGGAGCACCGATGCCGCTGCGGGAAAACGGTCGATGCGAAGGGATTGCACCCGCTATCCTGCAGGAGATCCGCCGGAAGAGGACCACGTCACGCCGCTCTGAACGACGTGATCGTCAGAGCTCTGAAGGCTGCAGGCTTCCCAGCACAGCTTGAACCAGTGGGTCTCGATCGAGGTGATGGAAAGAGACCTGACGGGATGACTCTATTCCCTTTCAACTCCGGACGATCTTTGGTCTGGGACGCAACTTGCGTCGATACTTACTCGAGCACGAATCTCCTTAAATCGGTTCAGACACCTGGAGCAGCTGCCTCAATCGCGGAAAACCTTAAAACCAAAAAATATTCCTTCCTCGGGGACCGCTACAGATTCACCCCTGTTGCGGCTGAGTCATCAGGAGCAGTTGGCCCAGCGACTGCCGAGTTCTTGCGCGAACTCGGAAGAATGCTCGCCACAAAGAAGAATGATCCTCGTGAAGGAGTATGGCTAAGACAAAGGATCGGAATAGCCATACTCCGAGGGAACTCGCTTTCCATACAGGCAGCGGGCTTCCTCAATTGATTTCTCAAATCAATCTCTTCTCTTTCGATATAATAACTTTTATCAGTAAATTGCAATTAAAAAATAAAAAAAATTCTGTATAAAATTTATTCAAAAAAGAGTGTATAATCACGAATTCCTGTTTCATGTGCTGGACTGTGCGGGAATTCCCTTATAAATAGTCAACTTTATAAAAAAAACCTGGTGAATAAGTGGAACGTTTGTCTTCATCTTGGAAAAAAGAGAATTGGGACTGAAGTCGAATTGCGGAATTCTACAAGGAGACGCTTTATCTCCGCAATTATTCGTATTGGTAATGAATACAATAAGCAGAATACTTAATTCTAAATTAATAATGAATTAATGCTGCTTTAGTTCTTGAACACCTTGGAGAAAAAGTCGGCTATTTGTCTCAGAAGACGAGTTATTAAAAACAGAAACTGCATATTTCGACGATCGCAAGATTTTTTGTCTCTAGAAGTCAAGACTAATTATTTATCAATTGAACTAATTAATGCGTCCTCTTACTCGATTCTCCTCCTCTTTGAGCTAAAGCCAATCTCTTCGATAGGCACATTTATCCATCTCACAGGGTTGGCCTCTTCTGTGGTCGTTCTCAAGTTCGACTCAATGGCCTCACTTGGCAGAGCCTCTTCCGTTGTTCCATTTGTAAAACAAGTCGTTTGGCATTCTTCTGGCGGGATCATTCCAAATTTGTGTTCTACACGCATACTCTCCAATGTTTTTCTGATAACCACCAACTGAATGTAAGCTCGTGTAAGTTCTTCCAAACCAATAGTATCGCAATGGTGTTTATAGTATTTACTCACAACACCATCCCACGTTAGTACCAATGGTACTATGGTTACCTTGGCTTTATGGATTAATCCCAGTTCACTGGCAAGCAGGTCGTACTTGTGGAGTTTTTCCACTTCGACTTGCTTCAATTTTTTTGAGAGGTGATTCAAATCTCTATAAGCGTGATTGTGTTCCTCATTTTGTCAAGTACAAAGATATCCGGCTTGTTATTCTCAACCTTTGTATCCGTATTAATTGTCGTTTTAACACGAATCTCCTCAGAGTTATTCGCAACCACTGATTGAACAGAGTGGATTTTCAATTTCTTAGATTTCTTGATTCCATACTCCCTGCATAGATGTAGATGTACACATTTCACTACTTCGTTGTGTCGTCGTAAGTAGTCACTATTCAGCATTCGACCACACCTCGTTGCTAAGTGGTCAACAGTCTTTTTGGAAGAGTTACAGTGACTGCAAATTGCCCCAACATTGTCGAAAAATAGATTACGGTTCTAAAGTATGGATAAAGCATGGATCTTGGTGAGTTATTTCCATGTGATAACCAATGAGAAGATTCTGCAACGTCGACATTGGAATCATTCAAAAAATCAAAGAGAATTGCATGTAATGGTTTTTTCATTATTTGCTCAATTAAGCTGTTATTCTGCAATTCTCTCAGCATGTTCAAATCAAGCTTCCAATATCTTGAATGTTGTATTTGCGCTTGAGGTATTCAGCAATTGTGGCCAAATGTGTTCTCTTTGAATTAATGACCCGCAGAATCCCTCCTTTTCATATGCAGTAACGAGATTTTTTTCCAAGATCACGGAGGAATTGAAGTAGTATCCGTTCACTTTTATGAGTAATGGATACAAATCCTCTTCCAAATTGATCTCTTGGGAGGTAAAGCCTTTCCTTGTTTGTAGGCTTCAAATTAATTTGATGATGTACAAGAATGCTGCGTACATTTTTGTCAATTTGTTCAAACTCAAGTGGCTCAATGTCAACAAGCCCAATATAATAGTTATAGAGGGATAATGCGTGTTCATTTATGGCTTTAAATAATTTACACGAGTTTAGTTTGGTCTTGGAAAAATTGTCGATCCTCTTTTTTAGTTCCCCAAAGAGTGCCTTCAATACTTCGCTTTTCAATACATCGCTTCTTCTATCTTCTAACACTCCAAGATATCTGTAACCTTCCATCCCATCAAGCAATTTAGCTTCAGACCCAAGGTTTGTGAGATTAGTTGCAGACTTTTCGACATTTTTTTCCAGTCCGACAGCTTCGAAGAAATTATTTACCTCATTCATCATATTCATCATTGTATCTTCTTTTTGTGAAAATATTTTTAGATCATCCATAAACAGTAAGTGATTTGTTGTATATGTAATACAACCCTGATCTTGGTTATCAATCATCACTTTTGGGTACTTAGCATTCAGAATTCTACTAAGAGGATCCATCACCAGGGCAAAGATTTGAGGTGACAAGGAATCACCCTGGAGTATTCCTCTTTCCAATTTTACTTCTCCGATTTCATTATGATTCAGAATTAGCTTTATTCTCCACTTCGTTACAAGGTTCTTCACAAAATTCACAATCCAGCTAGGGAGTCCGGAGTTTTCAAGCACCTGGAACAGAAAGTCGTGATCTACCGAATCGAACGCTTTCTTTACATCAATCCAGGTAGAAAACAAATTATTTCCGTTTTGCTTGTGAATGCACCGGTTAAGAATTGCTTGTTCCTTTGCCCCTTGACACATTCGCCGAGTTCCCAATTGATTATCGGCAATCAGATTATATGCCTCAATATAATCTCCCAACTTCCTGTTAACACATTTCGTTGCAAGTTTATATAAGTTAGACATACAAGTAATTGGTCTCAAATCTTTGGGTCCTTGACAAATATCTTTCTTTGGGATGAGATATGTGATTCCAGTGTAGAACCACTCATCCGGTGTGTATTCACCATGGATTATCTTGTCTAGTTCTTCACACAAGTGATCATGGATTGAGGTCATTTTTTTTAGAAAGAAATTATACACCCCATCACAACCGCTAGCTCTCCAGTTTGGGAGTTGTTTAATTGTTTCAAGGATGCTTTCTTTACTAAACTCTGCAAATATATCCTCTGCCCATGTCACTCTCTTGTTAATATGTAACACATTATCGCTCTTCTCATTTCTACTCCATATTTTTTTCCAATATGATAGACATTCACTGTTATTAAACATAAACTCTGCACTCTTTCTTTCATCATTTAAACTGCGATAGAAACAACGCCAATTCAGTTCAAAGAACCAATTCTGTTTCCGAAATTCTTTTCTTGCATCATGGAGTCGAAGTTTCTTCTCAACAATCTTTATTTCGTCTCCAATGCAAGCAGAAATTCTTCCAAGTTCTCCTTTCTTTGCCTTTCGATATCCATATTCACTCAGCGTATCCCTCGTTGCATTATCAAACTTCAAGCTTCCTTTTTGATCAATAAGTGTATTAGTCTGTTCGTATTGTTCTTTAAGTTTAATTAGTTTTGCTTCCATAATTCCTTTCTAGTTGTTATTCTTAGGAGAGTATTTTGTGAGAGCTTGGTATGTCAGCTGTGCAGCATAAACGATATCGATGATATCATTCAAATTGACAGGAGGGTTGGTCTTTATATATTCATTAATCACTGCATTTATTCCAGACAATATTTCTTTTTTAAGTAGTTGATATGGGACTTTTTTGGTCGGCTTTCGTTTTTTTCGAGAGATAGATTTTACTTGCTCTATTTGGGAAGAAAATTCAATTGAGCAATCTCTAAAATTAGAGATTTCAGTCTTGTGATTCTTTTCTTGATCCATTGGAGAGTTAGACTTTGTTCCCGTCATCTTAGCCAGACTCTTCACATTCGCCACAGATTTGGACGTGAAAAACTTTTCGTTAAAAGCCTGAGTAATCATAGGCCATCCACCACGTGGTATTCTTTTGAATCTTGCTCGAGAAACGTTGACCACTTCATTCGCCCATTTAATCATGTTCACCTGCGTTACTTGATCGATGATAGCCCGTAGAGTTAACAGATTAGCAGGACAATCCGGTTGCGACACCAAATTTGAAGGGGGAATATCAGATTCTTGCGTTCCAAGCTGCCCACGGACCACACGATCTACGTTATTATTGGTTTCTCTTTCATTATCTTTCGTAGATAGGTCCATTGGGAATGTTTCATTAAACCCAGTAAAAACAAACATGCACGTAACAACAAGAATTGGGTTTTTTTTGACTCTAAATTTAGAATGACTGATAATCTATCTATCACTAGCAACTCCCTGAGGGATGTTCATCAGCAATATTTATCGACAAAATTAAAAGCAAATTATTTCATTTTGTCTTGTTCAGATGTGAAGAGGATTCTAATGTTGACATTAAAATGTCTGTGGTTGAACAAAGGGAACAATACACCAAGAAGTGAAGCCTTGTGTTGCTTTTTGCAAGATAGAAATTTGTTCTTTTCTACGCGTGATGCGCTGTGCGATTATTGCAAAAAAGCTGAGTAGACAGTGGACCACATGGCTACCCGGTGCAACAGAATGCTAAACAGTGACTATGTAAAAATGCACAACGAAGTTGTGAGATGCATTTATTTGCACGTTTGCAGGACATAAATTCAGGCACTTGTGATGACGACACTGGAAAGCATGGTAGTGAAACATAGACATGGCATTCATACGCCACAAGAAGAATTCATTACGGTAACCAGCCAGTTGGTTGAAATGACAAATCAATTTTGCGAAGACTTTCCGAATAAAACAAATGGGCAAATTATGAACGATTCTGGGAACAAAAGTGATAGTGCGTTGGTAGACAGTTTTCTCAAAAGGAGAAGAATTTCCGGAGACCAGGATCAATGAATTACTTAATTTCTCATTTTGCGTTTAATTGTTGTTGATTTGACATTTAGTCAGTAAGATAATCAAAATAGATTTTATATTGTAAAAATACTTTTCTTTGGTGTCACAGTCATGGAAGCATTTCTCGGCGTTTATTTCTTTTTTTGGTTTTCTTATAAACAAGTTTCCTTCATTGTTCTTTTTCCTTAATTTTTAGATATGCCAGATTATTTTTAATGTAGTGAATTGGCTTTTTTTGTTTTTATCATTTTAAACCTTGTTATGAATTTAAATTTAATTCAATTTTTTAACAATGTTATTTATTCCGATAATATATCGGGAATACTTATACATCTTCAACGTCCGACGAATCTTCACTAGAAGGTCTGTGCAGATTTGTAAGGTCCGTATAATACCCGTATATTCGGAATATTTCATAAAGAGGATTGCCACTAAAAATACATAAGTATTTACTTATAATTATCCATTGAAGTGGTTTTTTTATTATCAGAATTATTTTTCATTTTTTTAGCCATGTATACAGTAACGATAATGAATGTTTATAAAAACTTTCTGTTTCGACTTTAACTTTACTAATTCATTAAGATCACATTATTAATACTTATTCACAAAATCAATGTTCAAATATAATCTCTATTGATTTCATTATCCTTATTTTAAGTATAGTTTCCTTTCAATTATTAAATCATCTGGATTATTTGCTTTAGTTTTGGTTCTATCATTAATTTGGGTTCTAGTGCAAATAAAAATACTATAAAAAGATAAAAAATAATATATTTTGATGAAAACTTTTAATGAAAAGATTTTACTGCATCCAATCCCTTCTAGAGTATATGAGTTCAATAAACCTAGTTATTTCTCGAATGTTATAATGAAGCTAGAAAAATTTAATTCTTGCAATCTACTTTCCAAATTATTTATTCATCTGCAATTTTAAAATTTTTAAGCTAAAAAGAGTGAGTGATTATCACTAATTATTTCATTACCCTATCGACTAATAGCTACCAAACCCATTTATTATTTTACAAAATGAAACCAAAAACATCATATCTAAATTTCTCCTTTCAAAATTTATTAATTATTGACATCTTACTGAATTTTTCCGGAAACTATTGAACTAAAAAAGTTTCCTAAAGCTTACAAATTGTTAAAAAAAGTTTAAAAGTTTTAAAAATCTTTCTCGTGCAGTGTATTAATATTTCTTGGATTAATATTTCAAAATATCTACAATATGCATAATTGCTAACCATCAATAAGAACGGGAGGGATGTTAGGAGGACGTCCTAAACTGCGTAGTCTTAAACAATCTTTCTCTTTTTTAACTGTCTTTTCAATGAGAAAACATATGCATACATACAATCATAAAGAAAATTCTTGAAAGCATGGTTGTTTCTTATAGGAACAAATGGAAATGACCTTCGAACTGGGCAAAAAAATAAAAGATATTTATCAGAAAATAGATATGACTACAACTTTGCAATTGCCTGTCAGCCATTGTCAAAAGGAGACTGGCTTGGTTACCTAAAAAACTATAAAGATCTAGAAAATAATTCTCAGATGAAGTTTCTTCTCTAAAAAATAATAATAAATATTCAGTTGTAGACAGAACAGAATAGAACTAAACAATCCTAATTGTTGTGGCTGATATTTCTTAAAAATCAACGAAAATAAAAAAAATTGATATTGCAAAACCACAGCGATAAGAATAAAATTGATATAGAAAGTTAAAACAAGTTATAAGTAGAACTCTGTTTTCTTCTTATCAACAGAAAAGTCACAAATGCGACCGTCAGCATAACAATTATTATAGATCCCAAAATAATTGGAATCCTAGTATTCTTTCTTAAATCTGAATCACAATGATTTCCTAATAAAAAATTATCATATCGAAATAAAGAACCAATTATGCTAAAATGTTCAGACTTATCATTGTGAAAAAACTCAATTTTTAAATTTTTTATTTCAACATGCACAGCCGACGATATATTTACCAACTTCAGAGATTTACACGCGTAATAATTATTTTTTTCCGTTTTAAACAATGTTATATTACCGTTCTCGTCACAATTTTCTATGCAAAATTAACTAAAAATCAAACTTTGATTGCAAAATCTAATTTTCTGAACTTCGTATATGTTCCCAGGAAGCAAATGAGCAAAAAAAGTTAAGTTTTTTCCACTCAAAGAGTTGAGATTCAGAATTTGCTCATTGTCCAATTGGTTGCAGATACTTCCTGCTGTTGATGTTTCATTTTTACGGAATATAGCGATCTCCTGTACAAAATGTTGAAAATATGTACATTTTGTGAGTCGACTTTAATTTCAGCTTCGAGAAGCATGCAAATATAATTTTTGGAATTTTTAACAGTCCACAAATTAGGATGTAGTGCGGTTTTTATTTGTTCTGAATTATTTTGTAGAATTTGCTATAAACAATTTATTAATAGATTAAACTTTTGTTCCAAAAAAGAGAATAAAGACTAAAAATAAAAAATTAATGTACTAACCTAAATGATTAATCATTGTGCGTTCTTGGAATGTTGTTTTATTTGATAACTGGTAATTTGAGCAAATTTTTTGTTAAAAATACAAAAAATATTTTAATAATATCAAACAAATTTTAAATTGTAAAAATAAAAACCAGCAACGTCAAAAATTATTATCGAATTGTATTGAAATGTGTGTAATTTTTGTTTATCTCAAAAACCAGAATGATACCTATGAAATCTTCTTTTCAGAATTATTATTCGGTTTTAGTCTCTTTTATAAAGAAAATTTATTTAGCCATAAATTATAATAGTACATTAACAAAGGTGTCTCACCTTGTGATATTTTCCTCGGAAATGTAAAAAAAATAGTTTTTTCAATTTCTATTATTTATTGTCATATTATGTCGCGAGTCGAGATCGAAAACGAGAGCGAAACCGAGTCGAGGGTGAAACTATTACAGGTTTCATAACACTGACAGCCGTCATAAGTCGTCATAAAATAATAATTCCAGTGAAAATAATTACGTTAGCCTAATGGCCCATACCAGACTGAAATCCATCATTGAAGGCCAGACGTTGATATTCCGAAAGTTCCGACTAAAAAAGAAAGCTGTAAATTTCTATCTTATTGACAGAAAGTTATATCTAAAAAATACTTATCAACTTCACATCTTGCTTTAACAAGCACAGAAGAAATGAAAATTATTGCTCAAGAAATCCACGAAACAAATTGTGCGCATAATATTCTGGATGCACTTTGCAGAAGGAGATTTTTCGTAATCAAGCGAAACATCAGTCGTCAAGTCGTAAATGAGTGCAAATTATTACGTTTGATGCGCCATTGAAACAGCATGACGGTTCAAGCCATATTGTTGCTGATTTACCTAATGAAAAGTTTAACGTTTGATCATTCTTACGGAGATACAGCCACTATTGTAACAAAATTGTCTAAAAATTTTGTCAATGTTAAAGATAGTAAAACAATAGTAAAGAAAAGGCACTTTAAAATGCCTTAAAAAGATGATTGACACTAATTAGTTAATGTTTTCTCTGAAATAATTGATTATTCCATTTTTAGACAATGATTAAAATTGATTACAGCGGTCATGGTTCTATTCTCGGCCTTGTTGCATTCTTGACATGTTATTTTTTATCAGTTAACTTTCTAATTTTTGTGACGTCATCTGTTAAATGTACTATTTTGTAAAATATGCAAAGGAAAACGACTACATCCTTCTATCTGAAAGGGTCGAAAATTGTTTATTGATCATTTATTTCTATCTCTGGAACAATCTCAGTTTTAGATTTCTTGATGCAGGTACAAAAAAGAGAAGTTAACTCCGAGCGGATGGACAGGCAATTTCCACGTAATATCGGGAACGACATTCGCTGAAAAAGCCAGCTCGTTTCACGACTGTCGTGACTCCTCCTCGAGATGATTAAACTAATCTCTGAGAGGAGTTTGAGCGCTTTGGGTCCAATTATCCCACTCGTCTCAAAGCCAGAGGAATGAAGCAGCAGATATCGGTCAACGAGCCATATTTTGCAGTTTTCATAGATTCGACAAGGGCAGATGCAGATCCAGGACGAGAAGCGGAGTCAACCAGTGATAATGAGGAAAATGAGTCTACGCAAATAACATTTCTCACAAGTGCCATTCCCTCCCTGAACGGGAGTTTTCTGTCCCCACGGTCCAGTCCAACCGGTTCTAATATTGAGGAGAATCCAGCGGCGTTAAGCGCGTGCTTCACAACATAATTTAAGGAGGCGTGCCTGAAAATCTTCCCGGCACTGAGACGACAAGAGAGAGGGTATAAACCACTCCTGTCGATGAATTTTCCACATCTACAATAGTGCGGCTGGCAAATCTCCATGCAAAGCTGTAAACAAATTCCAATGCGGACTGATTCGTTGTCTAGGAACATACCGGCTGCAGGTAAAATAGTTTGTCAAACTGGAATTACTCTTGATATCCGTCAACCGAGGGAGCGAAAAAGCGGAGCGTCCTGGGGCCGAAGATCCCCGAAGACTCCAAAGCAATTCGAGAGGTGGCCGTACTTGAGAATCTTTCGATCCTCGGCCAGTGCATTTAATTGATTTTAATTTCTTGTCGGGTAAAAAGAATGTAGATAATTCATGAAATGATAATGTACTATTTTTTGAGCGCATCCAGTGAAAAATTTAAATATTACATATATTACTTAGCAGATATTGGCATTGCAATAAATACAGTGAGGCAAAATGTGGAATATATATTCGAGTGAAAAGATAGAATTATGTTTATGGTGGATATGTAGCCTGGCGGATTGCCAAACTGTTTCCCCGGATAATGGCAATCGAGAGCCGTTGCATTAGCCAGTTCGCCTCCCGAGGATCATGGGTGCGCATTGAGATTTTGGCTCCGAGCTTGCGAAGGAACTTTTCAGTTTTTGGACCGAGAGCACCCGACGTCTCCGCCGCGATCGGCACCACGGAAAACTTCTCCGAGAGGGCAGAATATTTTAAAAGCTTTAAATCTTCAGCCTTCTTAGCTGCAGATTTGGCCTCCAGGGCACACGAAGTTAAGTGAGAAGCAGAAAAGGTGTCGCAGCAGGTTGCGTCCCAAGTGAGGCAAATAAGTCAAAAAACACCTATCATTTTTTTAATTTGACATATTTTATAACGTTAATGGTAGGTTAGCTACATACCATTTTTTGAGGCTCGGAATTTAAAGGCTGTTAAATTTGTCTTTATTTACAAGCGATAGTTAAATCACTTAAAAACGGATTAATAATTACTATTTAAAAAATTAAATTGTAACAAGAACATTTAAAATATAGTGTAAATGAATTGACACTATTACTTCCAGATCTAGAAAAAAGAGACTATTTATAATACTTTTATCATGCCATCAAATCCTCCAGAGCAAATGGAAGATCCATTTTCTAAATATTTAATTCCCGTTACAGCATCTGAATGCCCTAATATCCATGATATGCGATTTCCAGTTAAAACATCCCAAATATTAATCGATCCATCCAAATGTCCAGAAATGAGAAACGCTCCTACCAATTAATAACAATATTTTTGAACCACTAAATGAAAAACAGGCCGAACAGACTCTGCTAATTACCGATTTACATTTAAAAAGAACAATTATACACAATGAACGTATATCAATAAGTCGACTCTAAAAATAAATTTTTCAGTAAAATATTTACCGATCCGTCTAATGAGCACATCAAAAAGTAGCCTTCATTTGGACACCAAGCCAGATTTGTTATATTTTCAATGTTAGGAAATGTTCTAACAATTTCTTTACCTCTAATATCGCATAAGAGTGTATCAGTTTTGTCCTATTAGTAATTAAAGCAACGCTAACAGCTGATAAAAAAGTGGATCCTGAATTAGATGTAAGTTCAAGAAAATTTACTCGACCAATATGGCCTGAGTAGCTGGCCAAAGTTACTTCATTTTCTATGTCTGTCACAGCACAATTTCCTTCAAAATCTCCAGAAAGAATCTGTTATACTAAATCAAACATTAAATTTGACCAGATTGCTGGAATAAAAAAAACGGCTTTTTGTTAGTCTTCTCGAAGAGCACCTGACATCTTTGAAATTTTCAATATCATGAGTCCAAATTTTACAGATTGAATCAAACCCTCTTAAAAAATTATAAAAATTATCAACGAAATAAGTATATTTTTTCCAGATGGTCCAATAGAACAACAATTAGGATTGTTTAGTTCTATTCTGTTCTGTCTACAACTGAACGTGTTCAAATCATGTGTAATGCAGATTGAATTCTAACATAATACATTTTATAAATACCTCAAGTATACAGGCAATCCTTTCTTCAGTAGAATTTAAAGATAGTTCAAGAATTTTATTGTCACATTTTGTTGACTTTTTATAAGAAATGTCTACAAGTCTATTTCCCTTGGCTCTTTTTGCTTTCATGTAAATATATAAATAATACAAATTGATTCAACGTACGGCATCATGAGAATCAATTCTTTTTTGTATTCGTTCACTAAGTCCGATTCCTCGTCAGTAGACCTTACATAATTTAAATTAAATTCTGTCTTTCTTCTATTCATTTTTATTGTATCAGGTGTTGAATCAGTTGAGCTATCGTCGAATTTGCTTTGCGAATATAAAGAAATTTCGTCAAACGTTGATTCAGTTTTTTTAATTTCAATTTCGCTGGACCTCTTCATCTTAATTTCGAATAATCAGAATATTAACCATAAAATACGGAAACTATTATACATTTTATACTAGAATTAATGAGGAGTAAAATGATCAAATTAAATTTTACCTATTACTTTTATAAAATAATAAAACAAATATTAGATCAATTTAGAAGAGAACTAATATTTAATTAACAGAAATGAAATATAATTTGTCACCATTTTAAATTAACGATCTTTAGATAATTGCCCATCAACTATTTCTTTTTTCAAAATTACTTTAAATTAACGATAGAGAAAATGTTGCTATCAGAATCGCTATGTAGATTTTTCGAAACAAACATTTATTCTCTAGAGGCTCTCTTCGTCTTTTTGGATCAGTTTCCCAATCTTTCCAACGAGTTCAAACGGTTTATTATTCATTGGTCCGGAAGTTTCTACGGAAATTGGAGAAAAGATGATGTTGTCCGACAGATCGGAATATTTTGAGATTTTTATATTTTTTGGCGTTCTTAGCGGCTGAACCTGGACTGATTACAAAGGCAACTATATTCGTCTTCAAAAAGGTGTCGATGGACCTATTACACAAAAAATTTCGCATTACTCAACGGAAAAACAGTGACTTCATCTGGGCGTTGACCGTCTCCAAGGTCAAGCCAAACAGGTTCCAGTCCTATCGGGAATCCAGCAGCTTATAACGCAGCCGAAATAGTCTCGTTAATAGCAGAATGTCTGAGAGCATGCACGTGGGGAGAGAAAAGCAGAAAGACCTATTTAAGTGGCAAACCTAGTCTAATTCCACCAAGCCTTAAAGGTAATTTGCAACAAGTCCACGTCATCAAAGCATATTTTTAGGATTTTTTCAGCTTTGAAATTTATTAATGCTCTTTCGGGTGAGGAATACCGGAACATTAAAAAAAAGCTCTCTGACCACAATTTTCTTCGTGAAAGGCAAACAGTGCCGTCTTTATTTAAATTTCAATTCTTGATTATTTACAGCACTTTTAAAAGATCGATATATACTAAAGAACGTTATGTTGACTAAGGTCCCGTTTGTGCCAGCCACACATTTATTTGTAACAAAAGAAAGAGAACAAATAACTATTTATTCTAATTAATCCGAAATGAGTTGCATCTCTTCTTTTCAAATTCTTTTTATTGGCGTGCGGCTGAAGAAGACTAGGAAGCCTGTGACATCCCATTCGGAGTCCGTCCGCCTTAAATTGTTTGGGGAATCCTTTTTTATAAAAGTAATGATTTTTTACAGTTCGCTTTAAAGTATAAATTTAATTCATCGATAATTATAATGCTTATATTGAACTTTACTGATCTATGTTTAATTGGGCTATTGTCAGACTTAACTTGAAATGCAATGTTAATGTGTTGTCTGGAATTTTACAATTTAGTATTAATGAATAAAAGTTAAATGTTTTTATGGAAAAGAAAGGAATAAATACGCTTATACGTACATTTTGATAGAGCACGAATCACCCCAAATAGGCTGAGAATCAAAAGGTTCGCCATCAACTGACATAGATTTTAGCCTTTCTGGAGGGAAAATTCCAAAAGATTCGATTTCTATAACCTGAATGTCATTTAAAGATTCAATATCGGGATTTAGGGCATGCATCATGAACTTGAATTTATTCCGGAATGAACCAGGCTTTAACAAAAACTAAATTAAATAAAAAGTAGTAATAAACTAAATAAGGATTTCCAGAGAAAGAACTGAACCCAGGAAATAGACACAAAGTTTCCCCGACAAATGGATGTGCAGAAACAGTAACTGAAGCAAATTTTCCTTCGATGACTTCCCATTCATTTGGAATATCCCCACCAAACTTCTCTCTTGCTTCTAAAATGTTTTATATCGTTCACCAGTTAACGGTTCTGAAATCTCTGGATATAGTGTGTAATGTTCGGTAACAATCAATTTTTGAAAAAATGGTTTGAGGGGCTTTTTTGAATACTTTGGTTTGTAAAAAATTGTATATTTGTCATTATTGTAAGGATCTGTATGATTTATGGAGTATTACTGGATATGATTAGTTTTGTCGCCATCAAACGTGTTGTCAGTGCTCGCGGATTTCCAGATTTAAAATCAATGTCTGGGAGTATTCCGAATGAGATTATTATATGAGATCGGACGGTTTTCTCACATCGAGTCAGCTTAACAAACACTGCATTTACATCCTGGGGTATATTCGACTTGTATGAAGATATAGAGCTATGTATATATTCAGTCATTCGAGAACAACTTAAATTAAATACAACTTTGTTCACTTTTTTTGAACTGAGAAGCTCTTATACAACCCGTTGTTGGTTCCTCCAGGAAAAATGATGAAACGAATGCTTTTTGATAAGTTAAAGTCCTCCCGACCCAATAATGAATGAATTACCAAATAAATAAGCACTTTTTATTTACCTGGAACATAGTTCCATCCCCAGAGACAAAGACAATAACGTTTAATAAAGAAAAATCGAATTCTTTTTCAAAATATTTTTTTATTTGATGACTTGATTCTATAATATTGATGCATTAAGGTATACCTGTAATAAATGTATTGTATGGGATGTTTTTATTTTTTAAAATTGGAGCTATCACTTTTTCAAACCGTTTTAAAGATTTTTTATTACCAGAATTTGGGTTAATCACAATGAACATTGAACCTGTTAGAAAATAGTATAAGGTGTTATAGTTAATTTTTTAATACATTTCCAAATTTGAAATAAAAATAAATAAAAATAATATTTATAAAGATTTTAGTTTTCAAAGTTTTTTAATATTCTGCAAATTAGAAATAAAATTAGTTTTCGAAGGTTTTTAATATCTATCTTTTAAAATTCATCTCACCTGATAAATAAAACAAAAATTAATATAATTTTGTCTTTATCAGTCAAATAATTAAAAATTTAAAACAACTAACAGAACAATTCGATTATTGACCATGCCGGGATGACCGACAATCGGTTGAATAGGACGCCACATACGTAGACACCTACGCGCTTACTTTCCTACAATTTCCAGTAGTGATTTCTGAACACGTCTCCTCCAGGGCAAAGATACGAAGATCAAAAAATATGCTTGTTTCCTGAATCACTCGCTTCTATTGCCTGTTAGATCAGTGATTTCGTCGACAAGCGCTTCTTTTGAAGATGGCGACATGGATCTCCACAAATAAAGTCACGAACGAGCAGAGTACAAAACGCAACTAATCCATCCAACCCCGATATCAAATATGGAATAATAAAACGAAATTCCTTGAAACCAGAATTATCCGACATAATGGTAGTGACAACCAGCAAAGCACTCCGAGCCATAAGGTCTCCACGGCCTTTCAAAGAACTCTAACGGAAGAGGCACTGAGTGTCTTTCCACAACATCGCATAGCGTTTTATCGACCAAAAATAAAGCAAATTTCAATCTCTCGCTGTCATTTAAATCAGTTCCTACAATATGAATAACACAGCCGACCAAACAAGGCAGATTCACAGCACGCAGTCTCCCCCAAATATTTATTCAACACATTTTGGGATTCCAGTTCATTTATTTTGTGACCTGAGTAGCGCTTAACTATACAGAATATTAATTAAAAACTAACCTCTAGCCTCGGCTGGAACAGCGATGCAAATTTTGCATTCCTCCATCACTTCCTCAGTAAAAAGAGCTGGAAATCTTACAAATCTAAACATAGTTCCAAAACCTGTGTTGTAGAACAGACATAGCAAGGCAATTTCCACAATTAGTAGATACATCATTTGTGCTATAAGCTTAATAATCTTATTATACACAAGGGAGACTATTTCGTCGTTAGTTCGTCTGAGGATAAGAAGAGGCCCACTATATCTGCATGAAATGATCAAAACCACACAACCTTTTGAGAAGCTTAGCAACGTCCAGGTCAAAATGAGCTTTCATGACAGCCTCAACCATAAAATCTAAATTCTTAGAGTACTCATTACGGAAAAAATCCGCCATCGAATTTTTAGCAACGGGAATAATGGAATGGAAAGTCCCATCGACAATCTGATTAAAGTCGAACAAAATCAACCACTGAATCCACTGAGGGGAAGAGGGCAGCTCCAAATGCGGCCGAATAGCCCCCAATAGACCACCCATACAAAATGATCTTGTTTGTATTGAATCCCAATTCCTCAATGGCGTACAAAATGACAGCATAAACGGCGTTATTCTCCTCATAGACATACGGAAGACTCTTAAAGTACGTCTAGTTGAACCAAATACCGAACTTGCCCCAAATCCCGGATGGTTCCAGGCCAGGACTGAATGTCCCAGTGATATTATGCTCTGATTTGACCCACACTCGTAAAACGAGCAGTTTCCCTCACTGCAAATGACAAGAAACTGCCCAGCGTGGCAGTCCCGACGGTCCAAGAACATTGTGTCGATTTCTGCGCCTGTGAGGGTCTTGACTTTGGCTCTTCGTCCCCCATACTTTGGTAATCAAGTCAAAATGTACAAGTTGTACAAGCGATGACCGTCCGTCGTTCAACATGGGCTCGAAATAGTCCTTAGTGAAATGTGTGGACCCCGGATAGACCAAAGGACGTCCCACAAAGAGCATTAATAACCACGTAAGGATATATTTAAGATCGAAAATATGATCGACCAGAGAATCCGACTGCAGCTGTTTGAGTATGGCAGAATCAGAACATTGAGCAGCATAATCCACAGGCCAGAATCGGAAATCGTAGTCAAATGCTTTCAAAACGTTCTTTTCATTAAAATTGGATTTTACTTTTGAGCACTTTTGGTCGAGTACTTGGCAATATTTGTCAAAGAATGCCATATACACAGGATTGTAGAATCGACCCAGCACTAAAAAATCGAGACAACAATTTATTAACAATTTGTCAAACTGAGGACTCTTTTGATCAGGAATAAAGTTATGTATACATAAAGTATCATTAGCTTATCAGAACCAAGGAGGACAAGTGGGACTGCAGAGTATAATACTATTTTATTAACAAATGAGATCTGCCATGGTTATATATAAAACAAACAATATTCGTGTATACTGACGAAATGTGTTCTAATTTATTCATGTGGTAATCTTCCTGTGGAATAGATCAGGAATTTCATTACCGAGTCGGGTTTTTTGTACACGTGAATCAGTTTGGGTCCAGTCAAAAAGCGGTAAATACGTTTAAAATTGTGGTGAACCATTTCTACTGCAAATTTAGTGGTTCAACTAAAGATACAAAATGTATTTTAAGTTACAAATAAATAAATTTAATTTATTTTACAACTAAATTAATTATTTTCAAATCGTGAAATTTATTTATGGCTCTTAATGAGACTCTTAATAAGTATATTTGATTTGATTTGGGTCCAGTCAAAAAGCGGTTAATACGTATATCGATAGTTCTTATCGATCAAGAGTCTCTTAATGAGACGCCGGCTTTCTTACAGTTTTTCAGTGACCATCCGAATTCGGTTTCTATTCTTTTTAATTAAATTCTGTCTTGTTTCTCGAAAGCACACGTTTTAGAAGTCAAATTGACAAGACTCTTTAATTTTATTTCTACCAGACTGTTTTAATAGTGATATATGTTTCCAGACTGATAATGCAAGATTCTTTGTAAAATATGACACTTCTCAAACACGAAACTATTCCTTTATAGACAAAATGGTAGTCCATGTATTTCAAGGATTCAGATCCTGTTTTTGACTGTTTTGTTTAATAAATCTCTTCAAATTAATTAAAAAATCGTTAATGGATTACAATATTTTCAATGTATCAAGCGAATTTATTAGAGAGTTGTATTGGTAAGACCCTGGGAACAAATTTGAGCGGAAGCAGGTCTTTACATGCTTTTCTAAAAAATTCGTCTCATCCCTCGCTCAGTACAACATATTGATTATCAATCGATTATATTACAATTCCCCCCAGTTTTTTTCCAAAAACAAACAGTTTGGTCTGAATTAGATTTTGAAAAACATTTCCTTGGGATAATTACTGTAAAAGTTAAGAACCCGGTTATTAACTGTCTACAATAAGCTTCCAAAAGACAAAGTACATCATAAGTTTGTATCGATGATAAAAATTCATGATTTTCTCGCTGCTAAAGACGAAGTTTTAAGATTGTTTTCTGAAAAACAAAACCTGACGATTTGATGGCCTCTGATTAGTTGAACTTTTTTAAAAAATTATTTAGAATCCCTCTTTAGCAGGTCCCTCGATCAACCAACTAATATCGGATGTTTAATAAACGATGCTGGTGCTATGAAAAACTTTTTTTGAAAATGTTCAAAAAAAGATTGGATAGTTTTGCTTTCTTTTTTCAAAGACATAATAACTACCGGATTTGTCACAATGATCTGGCAAAAGTAATTCTCCTGTATTATAAAGAATCATCTTTGTAAGAAAAGGTAGCTTTGGGACTACTTCTTTAGTTCCCAGTGAGAAATCGCATCAATTATCGAATTTAAAAATTTCCCATGTGTTCATGTCTGATCTCCTAGTCTGACATCAAAGTGATTGATTGGGAGATTGATTCGAAAAGTCTACAGTTTAGGGAGTGTGTGGGGAAGGGGTCGTTTGGGACTGTCTACAAATGTGATTATTACGGAAAGGCAGCGGTAAAGATAATCCACTAACTAATCCTTCAAACGAGGATTTGGCTTCTTATCGAAACGAGATCGCTGTTTTGCAGTAAAAGAGTGACTCAGACGTTTTTTAGAAGATTGGGGATGAGCATAGTCTGCTTTTCATGAGATGTATTACAGACCCGTACATGGCGATTGTGACTGAGTGGTGTGAAATGTCTTCTCTTTATGAAAGTCATCACGTTGAAGAACTTATTTTCGAACCTTTACAATTCTTTACATTGCTCGTCAACTCGCAGAAGGAATGGCTTATCTGCATTCTAAACAAATCATTCATTGTGATCTTAAATCTAACAGTTTTGTTGAAAATGATTATGTTCAGACAATTGTTGATACAAGTTCTTCAAAAAAACCAAGACTTGTTGGGTTAGTTTTTTGGATGGCATGTTTTATCTGAGACATGTTTAGGCTCCTGAAATCATCCGTCTGCGAGAAAAAAGTGGACCGTTCTTTTTTTGGACATGTATGCATATGGAATAGTCCTTTACGAGTTAATCACTGGCAAACTCCCATAAAAACGAGAATAATCACCGACGGACTCCGTTATTCATTTGCAACTGGTAAATGGGGTGATCAAAAAAAGCCCACATGGCCCGTGCTGGTGTTTCTCAGTTTTATTGGATATTTTGAGTTTTTGTTAGGTATTTAATAGACTAACATATGTGTCGACTCTCTCACATTTGCGACGTCTCAATTCCCCTATCGGCCGTGGTTGAAAACTGGCCCGTCCTTGTCAACACCACAACACACAATGGGAGTACCTGTGTCCGGCAAAGACACCCGAGGAAACCGCAGTTGATCAAGAACTTGGCTCTCATGGCTTATATCTTAATGGGGTCTCAGCCTTATCCAATCTTGGAGTTTTTGAAAGAATGGCGGATGGAGAATTTAGAGGAGATATTATCACCGACGATAGTTGGAAGATCTGTTAATTCTGACTGAGCCTCAGCACTACAAAGGTGTTTGTAAATAGGTGTTTGGTGGGTATTCACCGTGATCCTGAACGACTAATGGTGATTCTCGAAAAATTGAGACGTCAGACTGGAGACGTGGTGGTCTCGGAGGTATGGAGTCATGTTGAATTGTAGGTTTCCACATTACAGGGCATTGAAGACAGGGAGATCAAAATATCGTGTGACGCCGGTCGTGCATTTCGTCCGCTTCTTATTGTGGAGAACTATTAATTATTACTAAAAAATCGCTATTTCGAGGGATTCAAGCGCCAATACGACTCACTTGGGTTGATTGTTTTGTTTCTAGCATCAGATAGAAGGATTTAGTATCTGGTGGAGTTTTGGACTACATTGACTCGATTGAAAAACAGATGACAACGATTGCAATGCATCCTGACGATTTATCCGAAGTATCCTCTTCACTGTTCGTCTTACACTCATTGCGAAATAAACCTGTCCATGACATTGGGAGTGTGTGCCTTCCTCATTTCCTTTCCCGATCATAACCAGGTGTTTTACATTTTCCATTACCCTTTTAGCCTTCTAGAAACACTAACCAGGCTGCCATGGGGAAGCAGACTATGGGAGTGTACGTCACCAACTTTCACGTCAGGATGGATTCGTTAGCATTCTATCTTTATTATCCACAAAAATTACTCACAACGATTAGAGCCACCGAGTTTCTAAAGTTTAGAGAACTTCTGACTGGTTAGTCAATTTTGGTGAATTACAGGAATTAACACAATCGTGACTATAGATGTCTACACAGGCTACAATCAGAAGATTCCATAATAATGGATCAGTCGAGATTGGTCAGGGGCTATTTAGGTTATTGGTCTTGTAAATGACTCAGAGCAGTATTTTATCGTTGTTATCGTGACCAGGAAACACGACGTCCTCCATATGGGGAAGGGTGTTTCAAAAGACCAAATAGAAATGAAGTAATCGGAATGAGACACGCCGTTTATGAAAAGTTGGACGAAGACGGGGTGATTGCTCCGGGGACACGTTTTTTGGGAGATGATGTAATAATTAGAAAGATGGCGGCTATAAAATAACAGTGATGATGAAGTTGGCTATGTTTGAAAGTAATTTTTAGTTGGAAGGTGATGTCAAGCGTTTTTCTAAAAGGGATATCTCTACGTTCTTATGAAAAACGGAAATCGAGATAGTCGACCAAGTGATGATGACAATGAGTCAGGAAGAGTACAAATTATGTAAAGTTCGCGTGCAAACGTGAAAAATTTTACAAATCGGGAATATGTTTGCTTCCCAACATGGAATCCAATACCGTCAGATGATTCAGTAGTTTTCCAATGCCGAAGAAAGAAAGGCGGGAAAATATAAATGATTTTTTGCATCAAAGGATAGTTATAGAGGATAAAGAATGAATGATCAAGATCAATGACAGAAAGTTTTCACAACGGGATGTGATAAGATTCTTAAATACGTAACTATCGAATAAGCTTTCTACACATCTAAAACATGCCCAGACTAATTTCTTAAAGAATAATTGAGGTTCACTTGAAATAATACTTGAAGAATAATTAGAATTGATTGAATACTTGACAATACTTTTTTACAGAACTAACATGGTTTTCAAATCAGATTTATTTCCTGAATATCAATGAGAAATTCTGTTAAACTTTTAAAATTGACATCCACCTTTTTCTTACACTTAGAATTTCTAGATAAGATCACCTAAAGCAAGCTGAAGTTGATGTTCGTTACTATGACGCTCAATCACCTGGTTGATGAAAATTTCTTTATTTAATTTCCGCGTTCTTGTTAACTGAGTTACTTTTTTCAAATTTTAATAATTTAAAAAATTATTGAATTAACAAAAGTAATCATTAAGAATTTCAGATCTTAAACAAAGAATTTAGATGATTTGGAGTGATAAATCCGATTTATCACTCCGGACACTTAGAACGGGCCTAGACATTATAACTTACGACAATAATTACTTTTTATTGTTATGTGTCAGATGGCGAAAGAATTCCCCATTTTGAGTAAAACTGCATTGGAATCAATACTTGCATTCCCCACTACTTATCACTGTGAAATGGCGATGTCGTGTCTGACTTTTCTAAAAACAAAATATAGAAATAGACTACGGGTACAAGATGATATGCGAGTAGCTTTGTCGAACATAGAGCCTGATATAAGTAAAATTATTCTGAGCAAACAAGATCAGAAATCTCACTAAATTACTATTAAATTTTCTGTTATTTTCATAATGTTCATGTTATTTTTATAATAAATATTCGAAAATGTCTAAACCTGGCCCTGACGAGGCCAAAAATTGTGCGCTAATACCAAAAAATGTTTATTTTATTTAAGGTGGTCCCCACAAAATTTTATAGTACAAAAGTGGTCCCCAGTCTAAAAAAGGTTGAGAACCGCTGACGTATACTAATTGAAAGATTTTTCTTTTAAAAAGATTTGAAGGATAAACAGAATAAACACTGTTATTAAAATCTTTATTATTTAATATTCTAGGTTTTCCAGATCCTGCTATTTTCTGATAATTTACAACCCAGATTAATGATTTGTTTTAAATCATTCTCAAAATTATTAAAAAGTGTATTTTAAATTATTCAAAATTGTGATCTATTCGTATGACGGAATAAATCACTTGTAAATATAATAAACAAAAAATCAAGATTAAATACCAAACAATGGATTAGTTTCACAATTATTTTCACTAACGACTGATTATTTTCTCTCTCAATAATTTCTTTAAACTTTCAGAGTCAGCAACAAACTTCCTGATGCCCTCCGACAACTTTTCATTTGCCATTTGGTCTTCATTAAGTCTGAAACGAAATTCCGCCTCATCGACAAACACTTGTATCTCATCCGAAGCCATTGCTAATAATCAGAATCTAAAATCACACCATTTTCGACAGTCAAGACTGCCTCAACTGACTCATTCGAGGAATCGAGTTGTCCAAGCAAGTTCGGACTAAGAAATAAGATTTTTATATACGAAATGGTGAGCAAGTCACAACCAGCCAGTGCCTTAATTTGTCCAATATTTCTGAACGAAGCGCCCATAATACTCGTTTTATAACCATATTTTTTAAAATAATTGTAAATTCGAGTGACAGAGAATACACCTATTAACACATCCCCAAATTAGTCAACCAGGATCATCTCCAGGACCGTACTCAATTCCCGTCTCCTTTTTCCACCAGTCATAAATACGGCCAACAAATGGAGAAATCAAAGTCACTTGCGCCTGGGCACACGCCAAGGCCTAACAAAAATAGAAAAGTTTAAAAACCTGATAAAATGAAAAAATAAGCGTCAGGTTGCAGCGGATATTGTGTTCGGTCTCCAGAATCCTGAAAAGTAACGATTGGTAGAAATGCACTTAGCGGCTTCTATTCCTTCCCAGGAAGCTGCAATTTTAATGAGTATTCTGTCCTTTCCAACCCCCAGTTCTTCGTAGAGTCGAATCAGACGGATTGCCTTCTGAACCTGGGCAGTTTTATTGAATGAGAGTCTGGAAGGTGAACATGAGGCATTGCCTGGCGTCTATCTCCGTTGAAACGACTCCCGGAATCACTTTCAGGATTTTTGTTCCAAACAGTACGACCAATCTATCCACTGCATATTCAATTTGTTCTTCGAGGAGGCTAATATTAGTTCAGTATTCGAAAAACGGTGAGTTGCAGAGTCCATAGTTCACTGCTTCGTCTATCAATTCTGGGTATAGTTTGGCGGCCTGCAGGATTAAAGAAGGGTTTGTTGTGGCATCCCTTGGAGTGAACTTTTCGATGGCTAAAATTGTCTTTAGATATAGACAAAACAATTAAAATCCCCAGTGTCGGCCACCACCACAGAATAATTCTTTAATTGCTGAAGCGAAGTCATGATGAAACAAAATAAATATTAACAATATTTTATTTAAATTTTATCAATAAAATTGTTTTAAAATTATTCAATACAAAATACGTAAAATTCACTAAAATTAAAAAATTACCTATGACCATTCAAAGGGTTTAGTTCCAAATTGATGCTTGATTACTCAATTACAATTCAGCATTTTGACTACACAAATATTTGAACTTCAAGGTGTGTTCCCAAATTTTATCCCTGGCTTAGAAGAGGTTTAAAACGGCTGTGATTTATAGTCCTTTTAAGGCAGCCTAATTTAGCCAACATTATTAAGAAGATTACCTGAAACCAATTGAAACATCGGCCTCTCATAGGAGGAGTCTCCTAGGGAATTGTCAGGGATAGTGCTATGCTTCTTTGGTAGCTGAAGATCAAGGCACTATAAACTGTTAGAGCCATGGCAGGAGAAGAACTGTTGAAAGCTTAATGAAAGCTATTGAGCACATATAGGGAGGTGATTACGCAATTTGACTAATTAACAATTCACTTTTTTAACAAGTAATTATTAATGTCTAATTAATGCATCTGCTCTCTGTAGACTCTCCTCCTCTTCGTATCCGTATTTAATGTCGGAGTTATTCGCAGCCACTGACTGAACATAATTAGTTTTCAACTTTCTGGATTTCTTAATCCCATACTTCGACCACACTTTGTCGCTAAGTAATCAACTGTTTTGTGGCTGAGTAACAGTGACTCACAATGCTTATGGTCCTGTATTAGACACAGAACCCCTTCGGTCCTGGGAGAGTTATTTCCATGCGATAACCAATTAGAAGATTCAGCAATATCGACTTTAATTTTGCCCTCAAAAGATTATCAATCCTTTTTTTAATTCTCCAAAGAGTGCCTTCAGTACTTCGCTCCACTTTTTAACGATTGATTGAATCTAAGGATAAATTTACAAATAACCTTCCTTTCTACCTGACCATGAATCACGGTGCTCTACGGCATCCAGTTATGTGTATGATTTTTAAGTAATTACACATCGTTTCCACACATTTTTTCTCAAATTTTTCCCATTATTTGTCTGTAAAATTAATTGTTCTGATAATTTTTTACCATCGGTGATCCCACAGAACGTCAACGGTTGAACGTCCTTTTCTAAATCCGCTGTGATACAAAATTGTTCACTCTGTCCTTGATACATTCCTGCACAATCAATGATAAAATCTTCTTCAGGGAATTCAGCAAAATGGCTGGGCAGGGGTTTTCTACTGGCCGACAGATTTGTTCAAGTCTTAAATAGTCCCAAAGCCCAGCGGGAGTGGGTCGTTCGTAGCAAACATACCTTTGAGACTTTTCTTAATATAAACTAATATTTTCTTAATTAGTACATAGGTTAATTATTGGGAATTTTTAAAAAAATAAAAGATGAGGACCAAATGATTCGGTCTGATTATTCAGGGGAAATTTCCTAGGCTCAACTGTCAGTCTAACTTGTTGTGGATATGTGAATAAATTTAGTCACGAGGGTTCTTTAACAAATTAACCATTTCTTAGTTACTTGGTAATATATTGAACTCGATTACTTCTGTTCTTGCTGGGGGAAGACAGTCTCTCTTGTGGTCATCCTCGTGAACGCCAGATCAATATGGCTCGTGGCTTTCCATCGGCCGGATATCTTAGTAGTATACGAGTCAAAATTAAAACATGGCTATACTTTATATGGTGTCCCGTGGGGAGATGGTGGGGTTGTACGGCCATCAACTAAATGAATGGGTTGAAGATCAGAAACTTGAGAACAGAAAATGAAACCATCTGTGAATTTGTGTCTCTCGAGTTATTATGTGGACAAGTGTGGATTCTGATTGAGGGAATGTACTCTAAGAAACTAGCTGAAAACAAAAACTCAATTGCTGATTTCTTCAAATGCAGCCAATTTGCACTAATTGCCTGGAGATCTAAACTCTAAATGCCTATCTTTTGGCTGTCAAAAAGAAAATCGAGATGGAAAAATCCTGCGGATTCTATCTGATCAAGTTGGTTTTGACCTCTGGACATCGGAAAAACCAAATTATTTTTCATGCCAAGGAAATGATTTCTTAGGACTGTTCATAACTTCTTAATTCCAGCCTCTAGAGAGGATTTGTTCCAAAGTCATGGGAAAAAACCGAAGTTCGAATGGTTCGAAAACCTAAGAAACTTAAAGAAGAAGCCTCGAGCTAATAGGCCTATAAGCCAAATCTGTTCTACATCGAAGATAATGGAGAAAATTACAAGAACGATTTCATTAAGCCGAAGGAAGGGCGTAAAACAATCTAAAGTTTAAATAACTGTTGCTTTATGTTCTAATATAAGTGGATCAATTAAAATGACACCTTTTGTTGTTGGATACAGCAATAAACCAAGATGTTTCAAAGGATTCAATGTTGGAAATACTCTCATTATTATGCAAATTCGAAAGCTTGGATGACCAGTTATTTGTTTAAATGCATGATGCATAATAATGAGCTAGACCAAATTATGATTCACGAAGATATGGTTCAAGCACAAAAAGTCATTGATGACGATGAAATCATTACACTGTTTCAAGAAGAATACACTGTTGAAGATATCATACTTAATGCTGGAGATGGCCAGGTCGATGAGAGTTACGATATTAGCCCAACCACTTTATTTGATGCAATTCAAATTGTTTTTTCAATAAATAATTGTGTTTATAAACAGATTAATAATTTGATCATTTATCTAAAAATCATATAAATTTTAGATTCCTTCATAATCTGAAGGGAAAGTCGATTTGAATTTTTCGGATTAAGGAGGGTTGACTGTACTTTGAATTAGCAATACTTGAAATGGGGAGTGAGAGTTTTGCTTAAAATGAATATGAATGAATAAAAAAGAAAACCCACTGGTTCTTGTCACAAAGCATAGATTGTCATCGTCGCCGTATTCCCACTGAATTAATATAATGGAAGACATTCGAGAAAATAAAAAAAAGAAAAATATAGTTGTCTTTCTAAGGAGAAAAGTTGAGGCAGAAAAAATTGTCATGATCCAATTAATACAATCACCTTTAAAATTATTTGCTTGAAATAAAGTAACTCCTACGATCACTTAAAAATGTTTCCGTCATGCTTAATAGATAAAATGTGAAACAATCACACTCAACAGTGAATCTAATAACTACAAAAATAATCCAATATCTTATAATGAATTTGTTGATTATGGATATACTGGAAATTAAGATCTAATAGAATTTTTAGAAAAATCTGAACAAGGTGATAGGAAGCAACTATTGAAGAGGAATCAAATGAGAAAATATGCCAAGGATTAGTTACTGTCGTCAAATTTGACAAATTCTTAGCATCAAAAAAGGGGCTACCAAGAGAGATTCTAATCTATGCCAATATTAATTGGGTTTAGATAAATCTAATTTTTATAGAAATAATCAGTATCAATAGAAAAACAGAGTTGATTGGTAAAAAAGTATTTATACAGAAATATTGTCACACAATAGTATAGTCAACAAGTTCTTCTTCCATCAATAAAAAAAGGTCGTATTGCTCCATCAAATTAACTCCATACATTTCCTATCAATAAACTTGGTTATCTCACATTATGACTATTCCTTTTCTGCCTATCAGCGAGCTTACGCCTGTCCCAATCCAATCGCTGTTCGGCTGTGATCACACCTGGCATGGGGACCTCGTTTGGAGAGGGATTCAATATCGAGTCTAGGAGAGACTCCTCCTGCCAACGTCACCCACTCACTCCCACTTTGGAGGAGGAATATTCTTGGACTGCTTCTTGGCGACATTTCCCGGCTTGTGTTCTGTCGGTGGGGAAATGACCATTTTGGGCCACACCGGGGCGGGCAGATTTTCCGGGCGGAATAGGCTTTCTAGGTCGTCTTCCTTACCAGTAGCTGGTAAAAATGATCGTTTCTTGACAGGAGGAGATACTAAAGGTTATTCAAACTGTCCACCCTGTTTGTGGTGATTAATGAACTCATCCACTTGCTTCTCAATCAGTTTTAATCTGTGCTCGTCCAGGTGTCAATGTTCAGTGGCTGACCGTCCACCACATCTCCAAACAAACCCAGCATTTTCATTCGGTCAATTTCCCGTCCTAACAAATAACACATGGATTATCACGTGGTATAAATTTGTTCAGTTTATTCAACAGAATTCGTCGGTCTGACGAGGAATATTTCTTGTTCTGTCGCTTCTCGATTGTGGGCAGAACCTTCCTATGATTATAAAATTGGTTGTCACTAACTTGACGACAGTTCGTTTCCTTTTCTTCGGGGAGGGAGGAATTGCAGTAGGCTTGGCAGACTTACTCAGGGAAGACACTTGGGATGCAATCACATCCAGCTTGTTTGTGAGGGTAATCAACTTGTTCTCCATACTTTTGAACTTGCCTAAATTATCGAGTCCCAAATTGCTCAGAACTTTCTCAAAACATTTCTAAAAATCAAATTGATAACTCAGCCTGCAGACGGACCCCATCTTCATACAAATCAGAACCAGGAATGTTGTATACATAGCAGTTGGTTAGAAGAAGTCTCATATCTTGCACCAAATCTGAAACTGCCGAGTATCCCCCATTCATGGCAGTCTGTCGAATTTTGCCAAGATCCATAGGAATGCTGATCAAGGAAGGAAAGTCCGGGTATTTGTTGAGATCCACAGGCTCCATGAAGTGCTTCGTCACCGCCTAGGACTCCCTCACCACCAATAAACATTATTCTTATTGTCCAACAGCATTTTGACGACTTCTCTACACCGATTGCTCCCTCGCTTGATATTCTCGGATTGCTGAGGGGGTTTGTCCCCAACCACGTGTTCAGACCTGGGCAGTCCCTCGACCAATTCCTCAAAATGGACATCTATCGAGCGGCCTAGCTTGGATATAATCTAGAATGTGGGGAATGGAATTACGTCAGAGGGGTGGTTGAACTTTTGACAATTCGAGATCATCAGTTTAAAGTCCGAGATGCATTCCGAGGCCGAGGAATACCAGCCTTTGGACAGTCTCTTGGAGATTGTGGAGAGGTCCATTGGTTGGGAGATCACTTTTGTGTAATCCTTAAAAATAAACATTTGTGAATAAAACTGGGACAAGAATAGGATCTATTGGAGATCGGAAGGGTTTGGAGTGGGTGTGTTTGATGATTGCTGGGATTATCTCGTTTAATAGTATGGAAAGAGAATTTGTAAGAGGTTGTCGTTTCTGAGGGGAAGTCGGGATATTTAGAGGACTTATGGAAGATCTTTTAGTTTTGTTGTTCATATATGTGTATATATCTTGTGGATAAATTAAATTTGATAGTTCGAGCAATACAACAACCAAGCTCGACTGAACTTGTATTAAATTTATTAATTTTTGTTTAAACATTGATAAAACAAAAATAAGTATTATGTTAATTCTTTTAAATCACATAAATTGTTATAAAATATTTATATCAATAGTAAAACGTGTTGAAAAGTACTAGCACCAAATCCACGAATGTTTTTCGCACTCCGCATTAATGCTTGAAAACTTTCTAAGACTTTAAAAAATATTTGTTGTACATAATTTTTTATTGCATAAAACTTATTAATACAATATTTTTAAAAAAGATTATCATGCTGGAATCTTCTCCCAATTCTTTAAACTTTCGAAAAAAGAATTTATTGGGTATATGGCCAACTTGATGATTCTTTAAATATGAAAAAATGCCATAAATCGGAAAATATGCAGGAAATTCGCTTTAAATGATTCCGACTCTTATACGATACGACTGCCAAATAAACCTTTGCCTTGGGGACCCTTACTTTTTGGATAATTTTAGTACGTTTTCCATCAATAATTGCAAATTATCAAAACCCCAGTATCGGGCACATTACTAATTTATTTTAATATTATTACATCATCGGAACATGATTACGCTGATCAAAGTTGGGATTACTTTTTAACAATCTTTGAAACATGTGGAAGTTGAGAAATTACATAAATACGACCTGTTGGCAGGTGATGGAATAACATCCAAATTCTATAAGCATTTCCAGAACTTCTTACAAGTTCATTAATCTACGCGAGCTTATATCCAGTCAATCGTGATCAAGAGAACATTGGAAAGCATGTGCCCGGAGTATAAACTCCTTCCTACAGCGGCAAAGCATGCAATTAAATCGGACTCGAGAACAACCACAAAAGTGGCCTGTTCTGTAAAATGGATAAATGTACCCGTCGAAGACATTTGCTCGGACTCGAAGAGGAGGAGAATCGACTGAAAACAGATTTCTATTGAAACAAAAATTAATAGATAAATTCAAATAGATGAAGTTGAATCAGCTTCTAATGAAATAAATCAAGTGAAAAACTTTACGAATTAACTTTCAATGCTTTTCGTCGTTTGGGGGGAGATTCCTATTTTATTTTGAATACATTTATCAAAGACATGGCGAAAAAAATATTGACAAAATTGAATTATCTAATATTTTTTACCCTATGATTTAATTGTATTAAGAAAAATCGCGTAACTTTGCGTTTCTTCAAAATTGGTTAAAATTCATTGAAGTGGAGTATTTGTTTATTTAAATTAAACTCAGCACAATCTTAATCTCTTTGGACGTGAAAAATTACATAGTTTATTGACAGTTACCATTTACGGCTCAACAGAATTACTCAATTGTTAAAACAATGAATCTATCTATAAATGCATCAGATGGAAATTTTTGGTGCTAAAAAACTTGAAATAGTGAGAGTCTAGAATCAATCCGTCCACGAAACTAGAAAATAAAGACTTTTTGAGCTTTTGGTTGTCACGGATTTGGCAAAACGCTAAAAAATCTGACAAATTCTAAAGTTGCAAGATAAAGAATGCAAATTGAAGCTTAATTCTTCCACGTGGCTCATAAACTTTCAAACTTATTTTCATTTGCATAACTAATTTTTTTAAGTATCTGTTCTTTATTGACTTTCATGTTCCACGAAAATTTATTTCAAATCTTTCGACTTTTTGGCGGTAAGTATGTCTCCATTACACAAACACTCTGGAATCGAGCCAGAGTCAAATGTAAACTGTTCGATTGCTCGACACATCCAATCATGGATTGGCTTACAATTTTTTATAAAGAAATTATACACCTTATTGACCTCAGGTGTCTTCCAGTCAGAAAAACGCGTCACTCCCGCATCGAATTTCTTGAGGATGTCAGAGACAATATAAATCGGATCCACCGAACTGAAAAGACACACCTTTGAAGAAATACTCCACCATGTGTCAAGCATTTCGGCCTTTTGCTAGGTACCCTCCTTTGTCTCTCCGTGCAGCTACCGATAGAAAAGGCTGTGATTGAACTTAAACAGGTTGTTTTCTTGCCTGCGGTGACATAGAGACTCATGAGTTGAAAGCTTCTTCTGATAAACGAGATACAAATAGAGCCTTATTCACGATTACGTTAGATATGGCACAATTGATGTTACTCATAGCTTCATTAAATGAACTATAATTCAATAGTTAAACCAGACCCCTGTTTGGAAAAGCACCCCCGCTTTCTGGGGCACTTTGATGCTCCACCCCGGGGTTAGACTGTACTATCCTAGTATCGACGCATCTGATAACACTCTCGCTGATTGCATTAAAAAGAATAAGAACTAATATGGCAAATTTTCTTTAACGGGTAAAATAGGTCAGAACTGACAGGTACGTACATTTTTTAAGAATCTGGTTTATATGGGAAGTGCAAATAATTGATTTGACTCAAAGTATTTTTAAGGAATATCATTCGAAAAATGATATTTCTATGGCATAATTAGTACAATAATCGATTTCTGAAATATAAATTTAGTAAACTACTTACGTGCCAAAAATCGAGTTATTTTATAACTGTCTCTAAATTATAGTTCACGTACATAATTGTCTGGAAATACTACAATTATTTTCTTGATTATAATCAATTTCATTTTTATGTACAAAAATTATTGCAGATGGATGGCTTTGTTAACTTCTAATAAATTACAATTATTTTGTTAAAAAAATTCTTGCAGATGCTTATTGATTATATTATTAGTCAATTATTAAATTTCCATTTTTAAAAGAAGTGATTTTAGTCAAAAACTCAAAAAATCAATTCGAGCATATACAAAATTGACTTTTGTAAATGCCATGATTTTGAAAATTTAACTTAAGTGATTAACCCACTTGGTACTATTTACTCTCAAACACCCCGATTGGAAGACGCCTGTTGGAAACTGTATTTTCAGTGGTTAGATATATACTTTGGTTTTAGCCTGGTATTGAGTGGTACTTAAAAGTAAATTGGATGCTTCGCACTAGTAGTCGGAAATGACTTGTTTTTATTAATCTCAAATATATTTTATTGTATTTTTTAATCTGACTGCACTCCCCTGCGGCGTCGCTTAAAACCGTATCAAAGGGCGACTTTCAGCGTAGACTCCGCTCTGATATTTTATTAAATAATTAGCGCAGTTATCATTACTGTTTTTAGTTGTTCTCCCCGCATGGATGGTCAACTGAAATGTACCAAATGTCAAGAAGTAATTAATACAAAACACCCACATTTGCGTGTTATGGACTCATGTTTTCACACTAACTGTCTCCAGTGCTCTAAGTGTTCTCAAGTACTCACAAATGTTTGTTATGTGAGGAACGGGATTTACTGTTTTAACGACTATGCAATGTTTTATTAAAATCTTAGTTTGTAGGCTCTATGGGATTTGTCCGTTGTGTAACGTCCAAATTGAACTAAATACGTTTGTGTATATCATCATGTCACATATGTATCATGTTGAATGCCTCAAGTGTCGGTGTTGTAACAAAAGACTCAAAACTGGGGACTCATTCTCCTATGCTGATAAATCCACACTTTACTGCATGGACTATTTTCACAAAAATACATGTTTGGTAATCGAGTTATTTTTAGTAAAAACTGAAAACACTGGGGAATCGGAAGGCATCTCAAAGTCCCCTAATTCTTGTTCGGAAGCGAATGGGAGTCCTGAAGAGCCTAGATCCATTAGTGAGGAAGTTCAGGCCAATCATGAAGCCAATAAAAACCTTCAAAAATCCAAACAACGAGGACGAAGGACATCGATCAAACCACACCAAATTGGGCTACTTACAGAATTGTACGAAAGTGAAAGAAAGCCATCACGTCATATATTGGAAGAAATGAGTAAATTGACTGGACTAACAATTCGCGTCATCCAAGTCAGGATGGAGGTCTCTAGTGTTAGGTCTGGTTTCAAAACAGAAGGTCCAAGGAACGGAGAAACAACCCGAGCAACTCGAGCCTCCTACCCCTTAATCAACCTCCTGATAACACAGAAGTTGGAATCCACCAACATCAGTTTAATCAAAGGCCACAAATCCTCCAGAATAACACACCTGGAAATAGTTTGTTTTCATTATTTATAACAGATTATCAACACTATGGAAACGAATATTATCCAGAAAGTATGTTGAGGGAGCCAACAAATCAAATGCTGTTTCCTCCCTCAATGCATTTCCAAACTCCTGATCAGACATTTCAGAACTATCCCAATATGAATTTCTACCAAGATCTTAATTTTTAACAATGTGTCATTTAAATAAAAATACTTGTATAAAATGTTCAGATTGTACTTTGTCTAAGGTTTAGTTTTTGGATTGTCGACCGAATTGTTTCTCATTTCTCTCCTACTTTCCTAAACCTCCAAACACTGATTTTGGAATACGCTTCTTCCAGGAGATCCAAAATACAAAATATTCTTCTTTCCAGGAGTTTTTTTAGAGATTAGGCCAAGATCTGCTGACAAATTTTAAGGGATTTTATTTGATTTCCTCCATGGTAATAAAAAAGTTGCTTCCTCAACAAATAGATTATTGACTGTTTAATTAAATAAATCGACAAGTCTGAAGTCACGAGTGACAATCAAAAACTCATTAAAACGACTAATTTTGGCGTCTCTGGCTAGACCCCAAAGTCTGGAAACTTAGCGAATTTTTTTTATTTGAAAAATTAGTTTTTAAAGAGAAGTTAACTAAATTAGATGAGTCGCCGAGCGGATGGACAGGCAATTTCCACGTAATAATGCGAACGATATCCGCTGAAAAAGCCAGCTCGTTTTACGACTGTCGTGACTCCTCCTCGAGATGATTAAACCATTCTCTGAGAGGAGTTTGAGCCTTTGGGTCCAATTATTCTACTGTGCTCGAAAGCCAGAGGAATGAAGCAACAAGTGTCGGTTAAGGAAACATACTTCAGGATTTTTTTTATTTCAACAAGAGCGGAGGAAGATCCAGGGCGAGAGGCAGAGTCTATTAGCGATGAAGAGGAAAACAAGTCGACATAGGTAACATCCCACAAGAGTGCCAGTCCCTCCCTGAACGGGAATAAAGTCGACCCATCAGGACGTTTTCCGTCCCCACGGTCTAGTCCAGGGGTCGGCAAATACTTTTGGAGAAGAGCCAATTTTGAACATTTTTGGAAATTTCGAAAAATTGAAGACCCACCTTATACCACTTGTCAAAAATTTAAATTCATAAAATTAAATAGACATTAATTTAAAAAATAAATAAGAATTCATTTTAAAAATTAAATTAATTAGACGCATTAATGAGAAATGTGATTCCTCATTTCTTTGGAGAGTTGGTTAATGTCTGGGTCGTAAGTCGTTAATTTTAATCTGAAATAAGATTCCAAATTCGAATCTGTAATTTTGTTCCTTAATTTCGATTTTATATAATTCATATGAGAAAAACTTTGTTCACACATATAAGTGGACCCGAATATTGTCAAAATTCCGTATGCAAATTTTTAATGAAACATGCCTTTATAAATTCGCCATCGGTAAATTGTTTTCTCCTTTTTGCGATCTCGTGGCTTATCAAAAAACTGGCAATATTTGCAGTCCTGGCATTGTGATACCAATATTTAAAAGCGGAATTCTTAATCTGATTATTTTTTGCAAGTTCTTCTACAGCTTTCTTTCTGGAATCACCAATTGGATATTTTTTTGCGAAATTTGAGTGTTTTGTGTTAATGTGTCTCTCTAAATTTGACTTTTTATTTTGATTCAAACTTTCCTGGCAAATGAGACATTTCGGTAGTTGTTCTGAATTAGACGTGAATGCAAAAGTTTCAGTCCATTTTGATTGAAAATATCGCGCATTATCGATTTTTTATTAATTTTTTTATTGCTAGGCATATATCGATGTACCACAAAAAATTAATGTTAAACGTGCAAAGATTTTTTGTTATTAACAAAACAAAAAAAATAGTTAAAATTGAAATCATTTATTAAAAAAATAGTTAAAAATTGAAAGAGCCTACCGTAAGAGTTAAAGAGCCTTTAAAGGCTCGCGAGCCTGCTTTTGCCGACCCCTGGTCTAGTCCAACCGGTTCTAATATTGAGGGGAATCTTGCCGGCACTGAGGCGACAAAAGAGAGAGTGTTAACCCCTCCTGTCGATGAATTTTACACATCTACAATGGTGCGGCTGGCAAATCTCCATGCCAAGCCGACTGATTCGTTGTCCAGGAACATACCGGCTGACGAGATCGGTAACACATTCAGCCAATCGGCCGAATGTAGCTGACAGGCACAATTTATACTTGCCAACTGAAACTGGTCGGCGGATATCTTCAAGTATGTGCGAACAATATATATTATCCCAGTTTCTTTGAACAGATGGAATGTCCGGGACTTTAAGCCCCCGAGAAACCCACTTGTTAGGGGTTTACCAGTAGTTCAAATGATTTGGAAACCAGATTATCAAGGCGAGATAAGTATTTTTGTTTGAGGAAACAGAGCGTAGAGCGCATGAGAAAAGTAAGTTTCGGAATAAAGAGATAGTTCTTAAGTCGAAAAAGCCCCAGGTGTGATTGAAGTTTACATATACGCGAAATGAGGATTTCTATTTCCTCTTTCTTGTTAGCAAGAGTCTATTAGTACCCTTCCCACTGATTAGGGATCCGAGGATAATCAGGTCGTCAAAAGCGGTGATGCTCAAATGCTCGATACGATGAGCTAAAAAGAGGCCCCAATGGGTCACCCTGTTGAATCCCCAATTCAGACATAATAACGTTGTCAGTAAACAGGAGTCAACTTGGGGAGGCATATGATAGATGTACGATGGGATATAATGAAGGAAAACGATTACGGACAGATTCTAACATATGATTTCGTCGAATAGAATTGAATGCGTTTTCACATCCAGTTTAAGGAGGAAAGGGATTCCATTATTTTTCGGAGAAACCAGCTGCCGTATACCATGGGCGGCTGCTTTACAAGCACCTTTCACACCTACACCCAGTTGGATCTGCATTAAAAGTTCACTTGCTTCAGAGACTACCGAACGGCAAATAATTTTAGCCGCCTGCCCACTGCCGTTGAGACCTCTGGGGTCTTTGCCTCCAAGTCGCTTTGTTTTTTTACGTGGTTTGGGAAGAAGAATCGCCGAGAGAGTCCTTTTGGCTTCTACAACCCCTCTCCATTGCTGTAATCCGTGGCAACTGTTTCGCAATCCGCGAGGCTGGGAGGGCGTCCTAAACTGCGTAGTCTTATTTCCTTGATTTGTATTTGTTAATAATCCACTCTGTTTTACAAATGCGTTTTAGCCGCCAGGGGTCTAAAGACATTTCCAACAGCAATGGGTAGTATTCCACCATCACATTTGTCTAGACCCGTCAGATTTGTGGAGAAAAGTAAATCCTTTGTGAAAGGAGAAATCTCACCAGAGATAATTCTTGCACATAGGCACATGATGGCCAACATTAGGCGTCTTCTTGTCTCAAAAGTTACCGGAGAAAGAAGGTCCTTGAGATGGATGGATTTCATACCATCAATACCACCACTGCTACTGAGGGGGAAAGAACTGAGAGTAGCAGATACTTCTCCTGAAGTGACGGAATATGCGTTACAAACGGAACCAGTGACCAACTCAGGAATTTCGGATAAATCGTCCGGTGCCGCAGGGTGTTTTGAACGTAGTTGACTAACTGAGGAGAAATGACGCTGATATCGAATTTAGCGTTGTCGAATAATTCACAATTTTGATTTAATATTCTGCGAAAGAGACGTGCGGTTGCCACCGTGGTTGTGGCTGGGAGACTCTCCGAGACAAACGAAGACAAAAGAGAAGAGCTTGTATCAATCATCTGGCGAGTTTGAGCCCATAGATCGCTCGATTGCAAGAGCCAAAGATTTGGCCACTTGGATTCTGCCTGATTTAGGAATCCGCGACGGAATGATTTTATTTCTACAGAAACCGGAAAAGCGAATAAGGAATGCCTGTGCCTAATAACAAGGCCGGTCAGTTAAGGATTTTTCAGATGATATAGGTTTAGTGATCATCGTGTGTGGAATGCATAAAAAGTCTTTCCATGAGAATATTGCGGCCAAGTCGCGCTTAGTAAGTTTAACACACGAAAGGTAAAAAAAACTGGCTGCAGGAAACGCCCCGCCCCAATTCACGAGAGTTAACAGATTTATAGGAAAAGCAAAAGGACATGAAAATAGGAACAGACAAGTGGATAAGATAAATAATTAGACAGGAAAAAAATAGATGGATAGAAAACTAGAAATTGACAATAAATAATTAAAGTTTTTTTTAATACTAAAAACAAATTTAATTTAAATAAAATCAGACACGTTAATTGATTTCTATCTTGTTGCTTTAATGTTTGCACGCATTTTATAGCTAGATAAGAATAAATGTCTGGTGGATCTAATCTTATGAAAATAACTCCCGAGGAAGTAAGACTCATACTCGTTTCAAAGGCTCACATCGCCTCTCCGAGCATTAACAAACAAATGGAAAGGTACATTTACAGCACCAACACAGACGGTAACTCACTTTAATAATCAAAAGGGACAAACATAATAAACATTCACCTCATGTGGGAGAAAATCCAAATCGCCGCTCGATTGATGGTTGCCATCAAAAACCCCAAGGATATCGTCGCTGTGGGGGGGAACATTCTGGCCCAGCGAGCAGCTTTCAAGTTTGCCCGCTACACGGGGTCTGCCTCCGTCGTCCAGAGATTCACTCCCGGCTCGTTCACCAATCGGGGACAGGCTGGGAATGTTTCTTATTGGTAGAAACAATTCATGGAACCCCTGGTGTTGGTGGTAGCCAATCCCCAAGTGGATTATCAGTGTATTAAGGAAGCCTCCATGCGGGGGATAATCGTGATTGCTTTCTGTGACAGTGACAACTACCCCAATAACGTGGATTGTGCTATTCCCTGCAATAACAAGGTTGTCGTCCATAGTGAGTGTGTAGGGGAGGGAGTCTATTGGGGTGATGTGGTATTTGTTGTCCAGAGAGTTCCTCAGAATTAAGGGAGTTCTGAGCAGACAAAGTCCGTGGGATGTTATGGTCGATATGTTTCTGTACAGAGAAGTCGAGGAGACAGACCGTGTTGAGGAGGTTGAAAATGTGGACGAACAGGAGTCGGATATGCCCTATAATCAGGATGCTCGTCAGTACGATATGAACTTTGTTTGGATTTCGGTTTTTTATAGTCTAGGTCCCTTCCGCAATGGAGGATCCCAATTGGCTTAATGGGGACTTTGCTTTCTAGGCATTAACTATTTTTCTTGTTTGTTTTCTGAGTTGTCGGTTTACTAGTCAATTTAAATACAAGTCTTGTACTCATTTTAGCATTGATATCTAAAAAGATTTGAAGGACATTTTTATAGTTGGTAAAATGAGAGGTTTCATCAATTTTCGAATATTCCAGCTCTGAAATTTTTTTTTTTAAATTAATATTTTACAAAACTACAAGTTAATTAATTAAAAGCTTCATGGGCGGGAAGCCGACGCGATCGAGAAAGAGTTAGAGCGTACTATCGCAAGGGATATCCGCTCGAAAAACCATCTCGATTCGCGGGCGTCGCCTGTGATGGCAGACATGCGGGACCCGATCTCCTGAACGAAGCTGATTGCCTTACTGCCCAAGGAACCAGAAGTCTCAACCGCGAATGGAAGGAATTGGAACTTCTCCGTAAGTGAGGAGTACTTCCGCATTTTTTTGCAAATTTTCATATAGGAATTAACATTCTTCGAAATCATTCCACGCGTCTTTTAAATATCGTTAATTGTCCTCCTCGAAGTGTTTACTTCAAACATATAAGAAAATCTATCAGCTATTCACTGACAGACAGCAGTGTATTTTAATCTTTATAACTCATTAGTCTAATTTTTTGCTGATTTTAAGTTGAATGCAATTGCCACTAATGCCACGTTGAGAAATTGTAGGGAATTTACCGTACTTTTTATTTTTAAAATTCAAAATGCTACAAACTTTAACGTAATTTAAGGATCATCTGTCTATATTTGAACATTTGTGCAAAGAAAGTTCATTTTTACAATATTAGTCTATGAAGAGTTTGAACTGTTCTCATAGGCAATTGTCATGTCGTTGTAATCAGAACACTGATTCAAATCAAGAAAAGTGATTATTTTTAGTGTTTTTTTATTGTTTTAATCAAAGTTACTATTTTAATTTTTGTTGTTTAATAATCTATTAGATCAGGCATTCTCAACCTTTTTTTTATCGCCCCCTTGTCCACATACAATTTAAAAATTTTTGTGCATTGTTTCTTAATTGGTTTAACCCTTTGGACATAAAACTAATATAAATAGTTAAACGAAACATAAGATAAGAACTTGAAAAATTTAAACAACAAAATGTAGAATGCGTGTGTAAATACATATTTTCAAAAAGTTCATACAGTAAAACCTCTGGTGCTCGCCACCTCTGTTACTCGCCACCTCTATTGCTCGCCACATATTTTCAAAAAATTAAAAATTTCTAGTAAATTTTGATAAATATTCTATTGCTCGCCATTTTCTAAATCTCGCCATTAATTTTTAAAAATATTTTTTTTGATTAAACTATTTTTTATATAAAATATTTCAACCACGATAAATTTAACATGCGTAAGTGCACAAGATTGTCTTTTAATGAAAAACGTCGCATTATTGCGTACATGGAGGAGAACAAAAGTTCACGATGGACCGTATAGCTTACATTTTTCTTCTATTTTGAAGAAAAAAATATCTCGAAGGGCTGTGAACGATTTAAGACTTGGAAAAGAGAAAATAATGTCCACTGACCCTATTTTCTCCAATAAGAAGAGATTATTTAACTTAACTTATTCTGTTATTGACACCGAACTATTAACTTGAATGGATTACATTGAGCTTAGAGGGGGGTTTCTGGACGATAATTCAATTTTGTTGAAAGCAAAGAACATTGCTAATATTTATGGAATTAAAGAGTTTAAAAACAGCAATGGATGGCTAAGCAAGTTCAAGATACGGAACAACTTAAAATTGAGGACTTTACATGGAGAATCAGGATCTACTGCAGTTGATCAGAAACAAGAAATTGATGCATTTACTTCTTTGATCTCTGCAAAGATTTAACAATATAATGCTGAAAACATTTATAACGCTGATGAAACTGGGATTTTTTACAAATCTATCCCTTCAAAAAGTGTTTGTCAGAAGGTTCGACATGGACATAATATCCTTTAAGAACGGTTTAATTTTAATTTATTTTTTAGATTTTCTTTGTTGCTATGCTCAAATATGACTGGGACAGACAAAAAATTCCACTTATGATTGGAAAGTTCCAGTAACCTCGCTGCTTTAAAAATTTTAAAGTCGAAAATTTTGTCGATTACTGTCATTCACCAAAAGCATGGATGACAAGTAAAATTTTTAACGAATGGCTTTTAACATGGGATAGGCATCTAAAAAAACGAAAAATTCTTTTAGTTGTGGATCGATGCCCATCCCATAAACTTTACGCTGATTTACAGTCAATTGAAGTTCTTTACCTACCTTCGAAGACTGCAACAATTCTACAGCCAATGGATCAAAGAATCATTAGATCCCTCAAAGGCCATTTTAATAAACATAATTTGAGTTAATGTTAGAAAAAATTGAAAATGGAGAAAATCCACTGGAAGCTCATAAAAAATAACCTTAAAAGACGGTCTTCTTTTTACATATTTTGCCTGGAAAAAAGTAACGACCAAAACAATTACAAATTGTTTCGGACATTCAAAATGGATCGAATGTGAAAATCAATTCGAAAGACCAACTGTTAAAATTGATAATTATGATAAAATGGTAAATATCTTGAAAATATTGGACCCGGTGGATAAAGATGATTTTATTAATCATGAATTTACCGAAATAGATGAAATTGAAGATTACCTTAATATTGCTGGAGATTCTTTCCCACACAAATATGACGATGAAGATACTCATAATGACGAATCTCATGTGAATTCGAAAGAGGCTTTGAAAATGTTGAAAAGAATAAAGTCATTCTTTTATCAAAATGAAAATTTTGATATAAATTCGTTGGAACTAATCGAAACCGTTATTAGAAATATGGCTGAATTAAAAAAAACTATTAAAGATTTTTTTAGTTAATTTTTTTCTTTTAATTTCTTTCGATTCTCTTTGTTTCTTTGCTCAAATATGACTTGGAAGGCTCACTTATGATCGGAAAGTATCGAAAACGGAGATGTTTTCAAAATTTCAATGTCAACAAATTTATTGATTATTTCTATTGCTCGCCATATTCTATTGCTCGCCATTTTTTCTTCGGTCCCGAAAATGGCGAGCACCAGAGGTTTTACTGTATTATTATTAATTGCCCTGCTGCAATATGATATCTCACTTGGGCCAGCCACACAAGATCAAATTGCAGCCAAAAGATCGTGACAACGATCAGATGGGGAGATTGTTGAGGGTCTTTTAGTTACTGTAATCACAGCATCCAAACAACACCACGTGAAGGTGACCCACATCGTTGTTTCCCCCGCCGAACAACAACAAACTTCTCAACTCTCCCCCCCCCGCCGGTCCACTCCTCAGAGCAATCACTCTGCAGATATCTCCGTGTCCAGCTTGCTCAGATTCGCTCGCGACATCATCCACTCATTTTCGAAACATACCGTTCCTTCACCCCTGAAGACCTCTTCCCCTGTCCTGAACCGCCTCACTTGTCTCCGCCTATTGGGATTCGGGATCTCTGGGAGCGCCCGATCTTCGCGTCGCGCTTCCTGATTGCAGCCGGTTTCCTACGTGTTAGTGAAGCCGGGGTAACATAACTAACTAACTAACACAAGATCAAGACAGAAAGAGAACATGTTATCAAGAAACTAAATAATCCGAACAAAGTCATGTGTCGCTGCTCCCTCTTGTCTTTTTCTTTTATGGTGTGGCTGAAAAAGATCACTGATGACGGCGTCACTCGTCAAGCCGTAACACACCTGTGCTGACTCTTTTGCCAAGGGAACCTTTAATTCTACTGCTTGTCGACCCAGTTCATCGGCTGAGAAGGTCGAATCTATAAAACTGTCGAAGTACAGTAACTTATGCAAACGATTTTGCTTTTGGACAATTGCGATAGAGGGTTCCTGTGTTTTTCAAGACTCTTGTTCATTTTTAGAAACTTGGCCATTTGTGCACCAATCGTTCTAGAGATCCCAGGGAATTTACGTTTTTTATTCGAGGATCTTGGTGTCTGTTTTACCCGGGAATTTCCTCACAATCATGCAAGCCGGTTTTGGCTGTGTTTCTTTTATTCCTTTTTTTATTTAAAGCAATAAGCTATCTCGTTTAAAAAATTGTGCAGATATGCTTGATGGATTTAATTGTTTTTTGAAGCAGAAGGTCTATTTTTGCAAAATCTTATTGCATGTATTACAGATGGAGCACCAGCATTGCTTGAATGTAACTCTGGTTTTTGAGATAAGGTAAACTCTGTCAATGCATCTTTACTGCATTCTGCATCAATATTCTTTTGATGTGAAGGCAAATGCCTATTGAACCTAAAAAAATTCTTGACGATGTTATTATGTTACATTGGCGACCCGTTACTCGTGGGAAGTCTGTTACATTTTTTGATTACCTTAAGTCTGATTTCGATATGAAGTATAAAGACTTTTCATTTGACTGTACTCGAATCACCTCGAATGGTTTGATAAATGTGTTTGGGTATTATTTGATATTCGATGACAGTCTATTTTCCTGGATAAACCGGAAATTCATGTTTGCTTGAGTTTGTTGTTAAAATAGGTGAAGTTCTCAATCTCTTTTTTATTTTGGGAATGGCAGAATTTTCTTTGATTCAGAGTCGTATTGTTAATATTGTTGGGACTATCGCCATTTCCAATAATTTGACAAAGTTTAGAAATCCTAAATTAGTATTTCCAGAACTTTTCAAATGTCTCTTTGCTGTGTTGAAATTTTCATATTAAATCGCTATTTACAAGAATTTCTGACTGATCTTAACAGCATTTATGACTCGGCCGTTAATCATGTTTACTTGCCTTATTATGTAAACTAATCAATGGTACTATTTCCAGTTATTCCCTGTTTTATAAAGTTTAAACAAAGAGTCGCTGCTAGTCTTTATAGCAACAATGGTTTCTCGTCGGTGCATGCTTGTCCAGGCAATTCTCTCCATATTTCTAAGATTGCTTTCTGCGGTTCCTCTTAACGTTTTTTTCACTTTTATATTTTAAGTAAAACGACTTAAAAGGGATATGAGATTGAGGCCTTCCGAACGGTGATAAATGTTTTTACGACTTTTTTTCACTGTTCGTCTCTGGCTAAAAATTATATATCTTTGAATAAGCCTTATAACTTTTTAGGTACACTTTATAACAAAATTTTCACTCACTACGCACATAATACGGTTCCATGGTGTGTTGTGTCTGAGTTTTATATCGAGTTTTTTGAATTATCGGTTATAACACTTATTATAAACAATTACTTCGTAGTAAAGTCATTTTTGACAAAATTTGGTTTTGGATGTCTCTGATTATTTTTCAATCGTAGACTAAGAAAGTATTTTGAACAGATTTTTCTCATAATGACTCAAAAACCCGAATCATTGACACAGGAACAGTTTGATAATCTACGTTTATTTTTATTTCCGGAATTGCCTCGACGCTAAGCTGTCCGTGGAGGCACACCTTGGCGGAAGCTGAGTACTTAATGTAGGCCAACCAATTGGTTGGAGCACTCGACGGACTATATCAAGACTGAGACGTTTCCTCAATTGATGTGTCAGATCACAATCACACAACTCCATCATAGCAGTTGTTGGCGTCCCACTAGGACTTATATTTTCTTTTCTACGTTAAAGTCGCAGAGTTTGATAATATTGACGTGGCTTAGAGTGTTATTTAGGATGGTTGTTTAGCTGACTATGCTGTCTGAGATGGTGACGTATATTTTCTTCCGCGATGTTAGTTTAACTGCGACTTTTTTATTCTATGCAAACAATTTCATCCGATCATTTCATAAAATCAATGTCAAATGAACTGGAGACAATCTATTGGTCAAAAGTGAAAATCATGTCTGTTGTTAAGTCCTGTGATGTAATTGTATTAAAATTCTTCAAGAAAATTTGGATGCGCTAGAAATGTTTAGAAATGTTTTTGCTTTACAAAAATAGTTTGTGAAATCGTGGACGAAGTCATTTAGATCACCAATTTGAACATCAATCAATTTGAAAATTGTTCTGTCATAATCGGAAGCATTTTCATAATGCCACACGAGTACTTGATTGCAAATCCCTATAATTAGAGAAATTCAAATTGAGAACTTTAAATATCTAAGTTCGGTTTAGGCGCTGACAGGATTTGTCATGATCTCCGTTCCTGCTAAATTAAAAAATCTTAATTTTCTTAAAAATTTAGAGTATATTGGCGGAGACAGACTGTATTTTCATTGACTAAGATATTTTAGGTTCGGACCCGATTCAGTTATTATTTTTGGAAATTTATATTCGAAAATAACAGAATTGGGATTGAGGTGATTAAAGGCGGCCTGGATATCGATTTCCCGACAGTCTACTGTAAGCAATTCAATTACTTGAAGAAAGGATGTGAACTCAATGACAATGAATGTAAATTAAAATGCAGGCCTTTTTTCAAGGTGACATGGGGTTACTTTTCCCATTTAACTAAACCCATTTAAACATTTAACTATCTCTTTTGGTTTCGTTAATTTTGTTTTGTTTCATTTAGTTAAAGTTTTACGTTTTATTTTAAAATCCGTTTAAAAAGACTATAGGAATAGAACTTCCACACTTCAAAAATGAGAGTCGATAACAGTAGTCGAGTTAAAAACCCCTGGAGACCAAAAACATAAAAACCAAAGTAAATAGCGAATCTTGGTCGCTGTGCTTTGCTGAAATTGCCATTCAATACGCAGTGCAGTCTCGTTGAGCTGACCCTTAGGCTCTCGACTATTCTTTGAGTTACTTTTTCTTTTTCACAACCGGTCAAATAAATACTTATTTGTTTTTCACTAATAAAAAAAAGCTTTCAATTCATTGTTAAACGTTTTAATTTCAGAAGTTTCAGCGACATTGTCGGTGAGATATAAAATGAAATTCTAGGGTGAAATGCGAGAGAAGAAAAAAACAAAGGTAAAATTGATCTTTTTAGTACAGAACTCTTTAGATCTGTCCACTTTATACAAACCAAAGTAGTTGGCTTTGGTTTTACCAGATAGTGGGTTTGTTTGAGTATGTTTGACTAATAAACATGGTAGATTTTACTGCTCGGCGTTTGTAGAGCGTTGCATTTCTCGAAGGAGTGGAAAATCTCATAGACAACGACGACTGCTGAAAATCAAGAAGTAGGCTTGGAAAGTAAGATCCATGAAAGACCCAGGATGTAAAAATACTTTCTAACAGTGAATGGTTAGATTCACTTTTGAGACTTATTTTGTTCAGTTTAAAACGAATTGGCCATTAAAATGGACGATGATCCGACTAAACGGATGGTCATCTAAACAACGGCTATCAATAATCGACCAAAATAAGAACGCATAATTTTCATGAACAAAATAGTCAGAATACACCGACATTAAATAATTCAAACACATCACTAAGCTCAAGAAGACTCCTCTCTAGTCGGTCATGTCAACATCAACAAGCACGTGTCCATCCACCGCTTACAAAAATGACAAAAAGTATAAACTCCACAGAACATGAGAGTAGAGACACACCCATAAGAATGACAAATAAGAATATAATGGAAGGACATCAAGTAAGTCCACAGTAGGCCAAGATCACTTACATCCCTATAATCCGACAGATTTGGAAATACAGTCGACTCTACAGAACAAATCTAAACAGAGGAAGGAATAGTCAGGTTCCTTTAATTACCTGCCGATTACAGCACCTGGATTATCCTCAGCACCTCTACAAAGAAAGGACACCCTGCTTAGAATAGGTTTGTGTCAAAAATAAACTGTGAGGTTACATTAAAGCTAGGTTTGGGCCACCACAACAAATAAATAAAATTAAAAAAATAAATCAGTCAAAACGCCTGGCAATGAAGGCATCGACGCCCCTGATGCTTTGATACCGTCTGAGGACACACAAGTCAACAAACCCCTCCAGGACAGTCAACTCAGCAACCAATGCAACCTCGATCAGTGTCATCCTACCTCATCAGAATATCAGTAGAAACTTTTCAGCAGACTTGTGATATTTGTGGAGTCGATCCATCTCGGCGGGAGGGATATAGTCTACAAACCCTCCTTCATCGACATTCTCCAATATCATCTGAGTGTGGAGAGACACGAACAGCTCATACTGATCCTTGGAGGGTCTGAACTCGAGAGGACACCATACTTAATCTGTCTCGATATTTCCTCTCTCTCCCTCACCAGACTCTCCAATAATCTCCGCAATATATCCATACCCGACCGACTAGTCCTCTCCAAATTGACAGAGAAGAGATAATTCACGTCCTCGGAGGTCGAATCAGGGGGGTCCGCCTAATCCACTCACCTCAGGGCATACTCGCACTCGGATCAATCCTTCCCTATAGAGGAAGAGAAGGTCTCCTGTCAGGTCATTGGCACTGCAGAGAAGGGCTTGTTCTAGGTCTTGTTGGAGGAACAGCTCGTCGGGATGCAGACTGAGCACATTGAAAATAGTAGCAGCCTTTACTGACACCCGCCTTTCAATAAGCTTGAAACATATGTCGATTGATAGAAGGGAAATCACTTTAAACACTTCTAAAATATATATAATAAACAAACCAGGTCTGTAAGAGTCATTGAAGTGGTCCCCGACAACGAATCCAAACTACATTCAATAAGTAAGGACAACAGGAATGGAGGTCAGAGAATCAATGGCAGTGCGTAGGGCATTCGAGTTGGGAAATCCCGGGACATTGAAGAGATTCGCTGCCTCGAGGGCCTGGCCGAGAGACACACCCGACATTGGGAGTTGGAAATGTGGGTTTTTGGCGGATATGAGGGAGGACAGGACGAGTAGTCGATAGGCATTCGAGGCAGTCTTTAATCATTAGCCCAATCACCACCTCGGAGATCTTTGATTTGATGAATGAACACATTTTGTGTAGACATATCCACGAATTGAAGAAACTCCGATTTAGTGACCATAAAGACTCCAGAGAATTATACTAATAAATTTATATTAATATTGGATTAGAATATGTTAAATATTAAATACATTTTTCTCAACAGGGTGTTCTTGTTGTGACATTAGTTCGTTGTGACTAAATTTGTCAAAAACTACAAAATAAGCTCTCTTATTACCTTGAATAGCTTCATTGATAGCAACAAGATTTGATTGGTAGAGATTACCAAAGAAAGAAGTAGTATCACGTCTCCTTTGCAAAAAACTGGATACCTCACCATCGTCTACGTGGGGCCCCTGACACCCCAGAAAACCAGCCTTTGTAAGCCAGCGAACATGCTCACACAACTCGTGTCTTTCCTCGGCATTCTTATTTCTCCTATACGACTTGACCAGGATTTGCAGTGGCGACAATTTCCCCTCCGAATGAGCACGTGGGCAACTGCCCTTCTGACTTCTCTGGGAGGGGGAGCGTTGAGGAGGGTGGTGTGGTGGAGAATCTTCTGTAGGAGGGATTGGAGGAGAGTTTGCATGTTTGGGACATGAAAAGTCTTTTCGTCGAGCATTTGAATAAGGTCCATGGAGAGGAGGATGGCGAGTGGGTTGTTCAGTTGGGGGATGTGATGGCAGATCTTCTTTAGTTCTGATTTGGAGATGAATTTAGAGAGGGTTATTTCTCTCAGCACATCTGCCGTGTGGTCTCCGTGGTATCTTTGAGCCAGTCTGTGAATTAGGTTTTGTTCTGTCTGGGCCATCACCACGATTCACACGTTATTTATTGTTATGTATTCGACAAGCTTAATTAAACTAATAAATAAATATTTAAAAATCAGCCGTATCTACAAGATAATTGAATTATGTTAAATTAAAATAATTATTTGATACGATTCAATGTTATAATTAGGGGTGATCAAGTTAATAGAGTTAAACTGTTTTTCACATGTCATCGAGACCTCCACTGCTGCTCGCCGCACTTCGCTTTCGATGACAGTTGTCTTTGGAATATTTCCAGGAAGAACGAATGAGCGGTAATCTTCTGAGGACGTATGTTTTCGTCTGATCTGCTCGAGAACTTCAGAACGGCAACGTCGCTAAAAACGACTTGCAACGCCGCCCGGACGTCGCCTTCAAAAAGTTTACGATTTACTTTCTCTCCGAGTGTATCCGGATGTTTTGATTTCAAAACTTCCATTTTGTTATTAGATTGTATTTGGAAATCCTGAATATTTTTTTATCTTTGAGGAAAGGGAGTTTCCACGTATGCTACTTTCTTTGGTGTTCCGATGTTGTTCCTTTGACCCAGTGTAAGGTATCCCAAGTGCAAGCGGGGCAAAGCCGAAGAGTTTGAGCCAGTGATAATATGCGTCATGTTTTGTTCTTCCATCTTATAGACGTTTTCTAAGCATTTATTTGTTCGAAGAGTCTTTTTTTCTTTTTTCGTTTCTTTTCAGGATAAACTTTTGATGAAATTTTGCTTCCAATAAAAACCGCGATTGATATTTATATCAACGCGGAACTAGATTTTGTTAATCGTTCCTTCTTTTTTAATTTTTGTATCATTCTCTTCCATAACAACTTGTGTCTCTCGTAAATCATCCAATTCTTACATGAAGGGCCGCTTTGGCTTTTCTTGTAAACCTTTATATAGTAAGCAGACTATATTCCAAGCAAACTCATCCAGGGTGATACCTCTGGAGCTGTGCGTGTTATTTCGTCAAACTCCTCTGTGATTCTTCGGTGTGATGCATTTTTAAATTAACTATGGGCAAACACCCTCATGCCCCTGTTGATTTCCGTGCAACACGGTCGTTGGATCCGCTTTTGTCCACTCCGATCACTTCGTTTGAGGTCTAGACTGCTCTGGAGTCTTTTGCGTCTAGCAGCAGCGGCGGAATAAATTGCCTAAAGCCCACTCAGCTCGGCGATCTCCTGTCCTCATTAACCCACGAACCGAGAAGGGACAGGTTATCGTCTGTAACTCGTCTCTGCTCGCATATCGGGAAACATTTCAACCGTCGCCAAAGAGCTTCTTTTCTCTGCTGTGCTCATCGCCCAGTCGATGCCCGAAGACTGCAAATTTATCGTAAAGCTGGACGTTAGTAACGCTTTTAATTGCATGAACCACCTGCTCGAAGTGGTCTTGGTACGTTGCCCAGAGCTCTTCCAAATCGTACTCTTCCCTAAGCCTCTTCTTGTTCCATGATGAAATTATTATGTCCAAATGCGGTATTCAGCAGGGTGACCCACTGGCCCCTCTCTGTTTACCATATTGTATGGAACCTTACGTCCAATGTTAACCTCTGGTATTTGGATGACGTGAAGATTGGTAAACCCATAGAGGTCGCTATGGTTGTCTCCCATGTGGGAGTTAAATTAACTTGGGTAGCACCCGGAGCATACTTAGCCTCTTGTGATACTAAAGTGTGCACCACGCGTTTTTTTAACAGCAATGATGGCAGCCTTTTTTGGGATACACTTGATCCACTCCACCAGGTGTCTTGCATCTTAGTAAGAATTCGCTCATTTAAGTAGACGATGTTACTCAGTCCACCCCCTAGCTGTCAGCGAGACAAGTATAATCTTTCCTTATTGGCTGCCAACATGTCTAGTTCAAACAGGATAAGGTAGTAGTTTAGCAATGAGATCGCATACTCGTTCAAGGCATGAAATAAGTTCCGTGCATTGAGGCGATTTTTGCATAACATTGCTGCCCACCTACCACACCCTCCACTACACACTTTCTCGTTTCGGGTGTGATTAATGAGGCCGGACTCTCAACCACGCCAAGATACTTATACCCTTGGTGCTCCTCCAAAACTTTGACTAGGTCACCACACACAGGGTGTAAATGACCAACTTGTTGTAGTCTAGCTCCAGATCAATCCTTCATATAACGTTCCAAGATCGCCATATTCAATAGCCATAATAAGAAAAGTCAGTGGGAATTCTGACTGTAAGAAAAAACTGATTATCAGGTATACTCGTTCAGGGCTACTTTATTAGCGAACTGTAACCCAAACTCACTCCAGCACAACCCATAAAGCGCAATACGGCTTAGGCCAAAATAAATGGCCCAACTCCAATAAAAACTCTGGAATCGATCCAGGTTCAAATGTAAAATGTTCGCGCTGACACCGAGACTCATGACTTGAAAGCTTTTTCTGATAAACGAGATACAAATAGAGTCTTGCGCACGATCGCATAAGATATTGTACGATTAATGCATCTAATAGCGTTACTCCTAAGTTGCCACCGAGGTATCCTTCTGGTCACTCTGCGGCCCACAGGGGGACGCCACGATTCGCAGAGATATATCTACTAACAATCTCATTAACTTGCAAAAGTAACATTAACTCGCTACTCTGGTTCTTGTGTTGTTCAGGGGGCATCCCGTAGGCGTAACCTCGGCGTCAGTTCTCCTCCGCGGGCCAAAAAGAGCACTGAAGGAGGTTAGGCCACCCATTCCTGGGAATCCTGGAGGCTCTTTCCAACACATGGGAAAGACCGGATTTAACCTACGCTCCGGGTCGTGAATTAAATAAATTAATTAGTTATCCAGACAACCAGAAGGAGGTCCTCAGCTTTTCCATGTGATATTTAACCATTTTTTTAGTTATTAATTTATTTTCTCATTTTCATTGTAGGTCTCACATCCTAAGTACACGTTGCAAGATTCCTCAGTTCAAGATAAAAAAGGTGTAGAGAATTCGAACAAGTTAAAATAGTCAACAACCGACAGGGACGATTTCCCTAAAAAATCAGGTGATTGGCTGGACACACGGGGAGAACATTTTCCGCGGAAACTGCCATTCAATAAGTAGCTCGATGTCGTTGAGGCGACCCTTAGGCTCTTGACTAGCCTTTCAGCCACTTACTTTAGTTAGCATCTAATTTTGTTCCTTAGTGTGTTTCTGTTGTTGGGCCATGAAGGCCTGCTCACCTTGCTGGCAGTAATCGATCAAGTCACCAATGCCGACAAGATTCATCAGGCCACAGAAGTGGTTTACTCTGCCAGGCAAAGATTTGGAAGGATTCGTCGCGGTGGATGGCCCCATATAACAAGGGCGTTCAATGAAAAGTTTCAGACTACTTAGTCAATATTGAATGTGAAGTCACTTGTGAGGACTTATTTCTGTCTGGGGAAACTCAGAAAAATATGTTTTTAAAAAACGGAAAATTCTCTCTTTGGAAATTGCTCAATTAGATTTAATGTGGCGCTCCATGCGGGTTACACCAATTTTAAGCGTTACACTTTGACCCTGAGACATGACAGTTGACGTTGACAGGTGACAGACTTCTTAAAAATTGAAATATCAATTTTAAACACCACATAGTAATTGTTCAAAAATGAAAATATAATTTATTATTTTATATAAACTTATAAAAAGAAAAAATAATATTATAAAAATAGAAATTATTTGTAAAAACTTATACTTTTACTCTATTCCAAAAAAACTTGATTCTAACCCAACCACACCCTAACCTTAACCCTAACCATTTTCTAATCCAAATCACCCTATTCCTAACCATTTTCTAACCTTAATATCTTATCCGTAATTATATCTATTAAGCTCTATTAACATTAACATATCTATTAACATAACCTCATTTTGTAGTTTATTTGCCAAGATGCTTTGTGTACAAGTTGAGCGTGTTCAGTGTTGCTTAATGGCGTGCTATTCTAGTAATATCATCGTTACACGAAACGGGGCTTAGACTTTGATGGCATATTTTATTTTCCAGACTAAAAGAGGGGTACATTAAGATACGCACTACATCAGCGTTGATCACCAAACAAGCATAATTCGCATACACATTGCTCGCCAATTCTTACATAGTTATTATCGAGAAAACTTCCAGACTAAAAGAGGGGTGCATTATTTTCAGGTCTAGCAGGTCCACCGAAACGAGTGGGGTGCGGCTGATCCAATATAGGTCTGAGTGTTTCCACTATAGCTTTACTGTAGACATCATCCCATTCCCATTGGCGTGAGGTGTTAGATGGAATGCCCAATATGGATCCATGCCAGAGTTTACAAACTCTAGAAAATATGGGTCCTTTTTCAATCCGCGAAAGTTACGTAGATTTTGTTTGATTTAACCGCTATATTTATACTATTATTCATAATTAGCACACTTGCATCTAATTATACTGAAGAATACAAAATAGTAAATTATTTTTTCCTAACCAACGTCCTCTGCTTATTAGGATCCCCAACAATCTATTCCTGAGTAACCAATCCCTTCCTCAGCCGAACTTCCTTCACAACTTTATCACCCAGTCGATCATCTCCACGCCCCTCCCCCACAACCTCCCAATGTGAGAACTTGAACTGACAACTACACATCCCCTCGTCCTACTTCTCATCTCCTCCTCAATCCCGAATGAATTGACCGTCGGAATATACCAATCACACATAAACACACTCAGATCATACAAGTCCTCACTGACCACCCTCCCTCCTTTCCTCTCAATCACCCCTAGACTGTGTCGTCCTTGAAGCTGTAGTCATTTATGAATATTTTAGCGTACTCAGTTGATAACTATGCTTCGAATGATTGCTTAGAATTTCATAATTTTGATTTAGAATCCTACAAGTTTCACAACATTGTTAACTATACCCTATGTGGGAGGGGTTGTTCTTGGTTCAGATACAAAAGTGACGTATGATTTAAATACCCCCGACGAAAACTAGAATTAATTTTTTATTAACAAATCAGCAATGGCAATTTAATCAAAATATCCTAGATCAGCGGTTCTCAAGAATTTTGAGCCAAGGGCCGCACAAATCAAATTTTTTAGTTATAGGGGCCGCACATTTTTTGTCAAATTAATGAAGATAAAATATTTTTTATTTCAGTTTGAACGGAAGAAAATATATAGATTTTTGTTTTACTGTGTAAATGCAATTTAGAGTTGAATACTATCGCCGCACATTTTTATATAACTTACTGTATGAAATAATGAAAGAATTATAAACTTTAATACAGTCAATTAATTAATAGAGAATTAATGTCGTGAACTTGAGGGTTAGTCCGACGACGAAGCACTGCGGATAGAGAGGCAGTTCCCGCGAAGAATTGCAACCGAGATGCGCTGGAAAAGCCAGCTCGTCTCCCTCCGGTCATTTGTATTCTGTGAGATTCTTCCTCCCACAACCCGTAACAGATTTTCTACCTTCTTTCCAACCACACCGAATTTATAAACTATTTAGTCATATTTTCAAAATCTCCCCATGCAGTTTTGTCTCCTGTAAACATTCAACAGAGACTTTGTATTTTTTCAGAATGCTGTTTTTTTCCAAGATTTAGCGATTCCTCTGACATTAAACGAAAGTAGCGAAAAAGGTGTTAGTTTCCTGCGCTTTTTAGACTCCAATTCGATATGAAACAATAAATTTTGTCTAATTTTTGTAACATTTAATGTCTAAAAACGGCTGTTGCGAGTTTTAGGAAACAAAATTTTATCTATAAAAATCCAGTTTAATTTTTTGCACTATACAGACTCCACGGATGACCTCAAGGCAACAATTCAGGACGGCGTATCAGAAATATCTGGAATTACGTTGAATACTAAATTTGGAAAGACCACTATTGCCAACATATATGTTCCACCCCCTCAGTCTTGTCCAAAGAGATTCAATCCAAACTTCTCAAAGCTATCCAATTTAAAGAACCTTTTAATTTGCGGAGACTTGAACGCAAAGCATCCGACTTGGCTTAAATCCCAACGGGCAAGAGGATGGTCTCTATTGGAACAACCCTCTGCCATGTCTTTCCTTAACAATCCGAAGACCCACACTAGGACACCTTATAAGGATACCGAACGCTTTACATCTCCGGACATTACACTATCCTCAACTAACTAATCCTCAGGGCAGTAGACTACGATCTTAATTCAGATCACAATCCAATCATGATCAAAAAAGCCCTTCCCCGTACGAACAAAGCTATGTCCTTTTTCAATTACAAGAACGCAAACTGGGAGGGATATGCTAACTTCACCGACGCAATGCTGCAAAACTTTGATACTAAACTGTTCAAATCAATCAACGGAGCTGTCAAGTACCTAAATGAGGCGATCTTGCTGAGTAGAAAACTATTTATCCCAAAATGCACTTACCATCACTTTGAAGAAAATCTCGACCAGGAGACAAAATCCTTATCAGGAAAAGAAACTTTCTTAAAAAGAATCCAATTTCTATTCCCGGAGGAAGAAAAGAAATAAAGAACCTAAATGATACAATCACTAAGAAACTGAAAGTATCCCAAAGAAGAAGATGGGAAAAACAAATCAAATCGCTTAGAAATGAAAAATCTGCCCAACGCATGTGGAACGCTCTCAAAAAGTTCAGACCCGCCAACTATTGAACAGACTCCGAACAGAAAAGTCAACCTGAATTGAGTAAACTCATGAAATTCTACGCCGGATTGGTTATGTTTGTATTGCCTGGGGATTATATATCAAAACAAATCTGCAAACGATCTCGAACCTACAGCGGAAGGCTGATAAGTCTATCTTCAGTTTTACTGAACGGTTTATGAATAAATAAAATAAATGTCACCGTCCAGATAGGTCGGGGCGCCAGATCGGTTATGTATAAAATTTTTAATAAAAACTACCTTTCGGAAGTTATTTTCTTTTTCTGTTCATTCTTTTGTTGATTTTAATATTATTTTTGCCAAAATATTGAAGTTACTGAGTTCATAAAAAACCAACATCCAGTCATTTCCGGATAATTACCGTATTGATTTTGCATTTTATTTAAAAACGCTTTAACCAAGGTTAGCCAAACAATTCTCAACAATAAAGTTTATTAGAAAAATCCATTTTTAATTTTTAAAAATGTTGTAAATTTCTATTTTTATCATTAAAACTCTAAAATACAATCCGGCCTACGGCCGGATGATTCAATGTGAATATTTTTCCCTATGCGGCCTTCGGCCGCGTCGAATTTGTAACAATGGCACAATTATTTCACAATTAAGTAAATATGACACGAGAAAAAACACAGAACGAACCCCATGAATATTTGCAGTTAAATTTTTTTTACTCTGCTAATATGTATCCTTTGGTCTTTTTCATCCTCTTCATTAATTATCGTTACGAGTTCTTGATCCCTATTTTTCACAATATATTTTTGTGCAGATATCTCGTCGTATAATGGGTATTTTCTATAACCCGGGTTTGCATCCCCATCATGGCGTATTAAAATTTCATCGCCACTTTCAACTTCGTCATATTTCCATTTTCTCCGCCTTTTCATTTTTTCTCCCGATTTTACAATATTTTCAAGGGCTTTGTTCCTTTTTTCACGACCTCAGAATTTGTTAGTTTTTTATTGGTTTCTCCAAATCAGTTCCGAACAAGAGGTCAAAAGGCCTTTGTTTTGTTGTTTCGTGGACGGATTTATTGTAGTCTCTTGCTATTTTCTTCACGCATGTTTTATAGCATCCAAAATTTCCATTTGATGCACTCGTGGAGCCTAATTTAAATAAACAAATACACTACTTCAATGAATTTTAACTTAAGTTCAGTGTCTTCGATACAAAAAAACGCAACTTTGAGCCATTTTTAGAAATGTAGGTGTTGTTCTCCTTGAAACTAAATTTTTTGGCATATCTCCGTATTCGTGCCCTTTCTTCTGAACTCAAGGAATCATAAAGGTGGCCTGATTCCAAATACTCCCTAATTTTTTCGAGGGTGTCTCGAGTTAATTCAACTAAAACCATTGATTAATGCTAATCTTTTCAACTTTTTAGAACTTTTTTATTAATAAGATTTTATTTTTTATTATCAATATTTTTTTGCAATGAAATGTTTTGTAGGAAAAATATTTGTTTTGTATTTAGATAATTGACCTGACCGATCTGGCGCCCCGGCCGGTCTGGACGGTGACAATAAATAAATTTTATTTGAGACTGATCTTTATTTCTGTGGCCATTTCGAGTTAATATTCAAAGAAAGTTAGTCTGAAATTTTTTGTCCATTTTGCCAAGAAGTTAAGTTTTAGTAGTCTCTTGCATTTTCTTTGCGAGAAATGTTTGTGTTTGGATTTTTATCTGAATTTTCTTATTTAAAAACAATTTTTAACGTAATTTTTATCGAAGGTATCATCTTTTAGTTTTCGGTTTTTGTCAAGTTTTTCGCAATACAGTGGATTGTATTTTTAGCCTAAAATTTTAAATAACTTTCGTTGCACACATTGCATCACAGAAATTAATTTTCTCTATATCTTCATCATTTTTATTCTCTTAATCCTTATCTTTATAGAACTCAATTGTTCTCAAAAATTCTTCATCATTGTTGTTGCAAATTTTATAGGTACAATTTTCATTATCATCTGAAACCGGAGAGTCTTCCTTAAAAGTAGAGTCATCTGGAGTGTCCTGATTGCCCAATTGTTAAATGCTTTTTCAATGCAATTCGTTACTGTTATTTTAATTTCATACCACGCTTCAATTATCAATGGTATTACATCAACTAGTTTAAAATTTCTGATTTTTTCATCTTTGAGATCATTAGATGAAATTTTCGATAAAAAGTCAGCATGGCTTTCATATAAAAATACAGAATTGACTAATTGCTTTTGATATAGTACGAGATTTTTTTCAAATTTATTCTTAAAAAAATTAATCCATGTGTAAAATGCCGGTTTATGATAAAAGAAAATTCAAGTCGGATCAAATAATACAGCCGGTATTCGAAATAAAATATTGAAGATAAAATAGAAATGATGGTCTATGAGGTGAATCGGGACCAGAAGTTTAGTCCGGTTTTAAGGGAATTCCGATACACCGAAGAGTCAGTTTAGAGGGGTTTATCCTATTTGTTGTAGTTTTGCATAACCCCGCTCAGACATAGAGACTAGCAGCTATCAGAAACAGCAGCCCATTTCGGGATTAACTACAAAAAAACCCACAACTACCGCCTTGTCAAATCGGATATTTTTAATGACGGCAATGGCGACATAACATGTTTCCAAATTGATTCAATTGAGTTTCAAAACAAATATATTCGGGAAAAAGTCTGATCTTCAGATGACTTGGAACCGCTTCTCGACCAACACAGACTGGCTTGTTTCCGTTCCGCCTGTCAGCCATACTCAGATTCCTAGCTTAATGTAATCCCTTCTCCGCTTTTGGATACTGTCCTCGATAGGGATTCACTCCGTTTGGGTATCTGCAATCTCTTTGGACTTCCTGTCTGCAAACCTCACCCCTGCCGTTGTGGAGCTAAAGTTAACGCCTTTGGGCTCTGTTTTGTAGAATGAGTGCCGGCCGATTTCCCCGGCACACTGAAATTAACAATCTAATTACGGAATATGTGGTCACTCCTGGCAAAAAGAAGGAGGCTCCGGGAGGGAATAGTCGACCAATGCCTAAGAAGCTGTGTCTTTAACTTATTCCAGCGAGTTCGAGGACATGGGACTCTTCAAAAAAGATGTTTTGATGTGTTTTGTGAGTTGTCCGAGGACAGGGGACTCTTAAAAGGGTATTTGTATGAAGAGAAGAGGAGACTTAGTTCTACTATGACGACTCGTTTGCCCAGTAGGGGTGTGAGTGTCATTTGTAGCGGAGGAGTTAATCAGAGTATTCAAATGGTTAAGGAAAAGGAGCCGGATGCTCAAACACTTCCTTGGCAAAGGAGGACTCTTCATTTGAGTGATTCGCAGGTGTATGTCGTCGTTGAAAATAACCCTGAGAGTTCCCCAGAGGTACCCCACTATAAAATTTACGGGCTTCTTCTCTGACCCATTCCTCTCCTTCAAGCGAGGGCGGTCAAGGCTGATCAATTAAATCCTTAATAATGCGTTCAAGACGGGATTTTAGATTCATTTTAATCCCAGTAGCCAAAGACCTATGTTTTTTGAAGAGTGCTCAAAAGTTCAAGTCTAAGAGGTGCAAAACAGAAAAGACAAATCCAGGATTCTGTTTTTCATAACTGCCTACTCAACAAATTGAGAACATCCCCATTTTTTGTCATCTTTTTTAGGATATCTCATTTTTCCATTTAAAATATATTTTTGCTGCGGTTTTACAGAATTATGGACACGAGAGATTTTACTGTATCATTCTCTAACAAATGAACTGGTGCCCCGACATTGATTACTCTCAGCTACTGCTAATTGGTGGGGTTTTAAGATCTCATTTTGTGAAAATGAATGCCAACATTGACCCCAAGCGTGTTGTGTTATCATCGTGACTTAGTTTTGTAAATAGAAAGACAGTTTGTGTTATACTGGATTTGAAAAGTATGACAAATATTCTAAGAAGGCTTGTATTTCCTAATTGCAGTTCTAATTACATATTATATTCCAGTTTGGTGTCTATTTTTGAACTCAGCTGGAACTTATCAACTTAGACCTCAAGACAGAAAACGGCACGACGCATTTCTTGTCTGGAAAACACTTGTTCCGACACGTTTTGGTCAACAAACTTTCAAAATGATGCTTCTTTCTAACGTCGGTCTTGCCGGTCAAGGCCGAAATTAAAAAACAAAAATAGAAAAGAGGCTCATTGATTGTTTCATTTCAAAATGTCTAACCCAAAATCTTTTTTTCCAAAAAACTAAAATTTTGAAATAATTATTTGAATTGTAGACAAACAACTCGATTTACACTTAAAAATCTGGTTTTGATTCTTCAGTTAACATAAATCTGCTGAATTATCCTCTTGAAAAATAATTTTTTATGAAAAATATTCAAAATCTTAATAAATATACACAAAATATTAGAACAAAGAAATATTGATATTTATTAAACTGTAATTAATTTATTTAAATCTTGATTTGAACATTTGAATAAAATGACCTTCCGAATTGCGGTCGCATTTTCCCTATCACACTAGTTACCATGCCCCAATAACCCCTAGGAAATGGTCTCCAATAACAAAATGGCACAACTAGTATTGGGTATAATATAACTAAATACCCCTATTCTGACTACCTCCACGAAATAGACTGCAAAAAAACGTGTCGAACATTCAAAACAGAGTGCCAGTCACTCTCGGTAGTGTCGGAGGACGAGTTTCCCGCCCTCACGTCACTAAAGGACATCATCGAGAGCTACATTTGGCTGCTCAAACACCTCCAGGGTTTGGGTGTCCTGAGAGTGCAGACGACGGGCGGGATTCCCACGTGCAGACGAGGTCACAGACTCGCAGACTGGAAGAACTGTCCTCCCCTCTCACCATTCATAGATCAAAGGCGGTCACCCAGCCACCCGACTCACCCAAATCGTCAGAGACCTCTCTGAGTGAGGACACCTCGGCCTTCACTCTCCACCTGTCCGAGTGTTCTTCTCGTGGGAGTGTGGCTGAGGAGAATTTTGAGTTCAAGCCAGAGAAGAGGCTCAGTTATGCCTTCACGGACCTCCCCTTTGTGGTCCCCCGGAAGATCAAAAGAGAGGACAACTCTACCACAAAGAGCTACCACTACTTTTCCCTCACAACACTCCCACGTGACACCTACGTGGGCAATGAAGAAAACGAATTAAAACAATTCCTACAAAGAAAATGACATAACTAAGCAAATTTATCTGCATTTTGTGAATATAAATAGTCATTAAAACTATCCAAATATCAACGAATCCTTCCCAAAGTTATAAAAGTCGACCAGTCTAGAATACACAACACTCACACACGGAGAGAGGCCGTCGATCACATGTTTGAGCACCCCACAGGCATCCTCCTCCCCCACCACGGAGATCTCCACCACCACAGACTCGGTGAAGTCATGAAGGGAGTGAGACTTGGACTACTCTTAGAGAGGGGGACCAACAGGGATAATCCGGTAGATGGATATTTTGACAGTCCCCCACCACACGACCTGTCCTTCCGTGATGTAGTCCGCCGTGTGTCTGCGGATTAACCTCCGTGAATACTCAAATCCAATTTCCTCCAGGAATTTGACTATTTTTAGGTCCCCTCGACATTGCGTGATCGACCGGGACATCACGTGGGGCATGTCGGGCAGGGAATCCGCGATTCCGTGATGGATGACGTAGCACACGTTTTCCGCGCTGTCGGTTTTTCGTCTCACGGTGAGGAGGCGGTCTTGGGAGTTGGGGTTTCCTGTGTGGTGGGGGTGGGGTACTTTGGAGGTATGTGGAGACTGTGTTTTTGAAGTCCTGAGGGCCTTGACTGACCCCGCAGAGGAGGGACAGGCGGGTCAGCAAGGCGTTTTTGGCTGCTGAGTAGACTGTGCCATAGGACACGTAGAGGTTGTTCATTTTCTGGTCTCCTTCTTCTTGTCCTTGTATGTAGTTGATATCCATCACAACAATTATGTTTTTAATATTTTATTTATTTAGTTGTTAAAACAATTAATTTTAAATAAATTAATATGAATAAACACACCCACCTTGTTGTGAAGCAAGTGGTTACGTGTCTAATAGGGGTAGGTATTAAGCGGAAATACAGTAATCCTCCAAGAAACGTCCTCCCCCAGTGCTGTCCCTCGGAAAGTATTATTATACAACGTCATCTCCCCTAAACTGGCCATGGAATCGACCAATTCAGTGAGTTCTCAAATCATTCCAGCCAGACGAGCCCTTTGCCTGGGAAGCACGTGAATTCCTCCGATCCCTCAGTCTGAATAAACGAGTGTCCGTCAAACGGGAGGGAGGACTGCAGGAGACAGAACTGGTGACCCTCCACCTGGGAGGTGGGCAGAGCATCAACCAACGAGTAGTCCTGTCTGGCCTGTCATCAGTCCGTCGACTGGTCGGGAAGGCGGCCGACTGGTGATGTGTGTTAATATGGCAGTGGGGAGTACAGGGCGATGCTGGCCTGTCAGGAGGAGGCCAGACAAGCCGGACGAGGTCGCTGGGGGGGTCTCTCCCAGGCGATTGTGCGGCGAGTACTGTGGGTGGTGGAGGACAGTCAGTCCTTCTTGCTGGCCAGACAAGGAAGGGACTGTTCTGGTCTGATTTGGCCTGATTGGTAGGCTTGGTTGAACACGTCGTGAATGCATCCAAAATGAGAATTCTGTTGTTAGAGGACTGGCAGTATGTTTATGTCACTCTCCACGGAATACGTGTGTGTAGTCCCCGACTGTTGAATGTACTGGTTTTGTACTGACTGGGAGGAACAAGCCAAGGCGTTTATGGTGGCTCGTCTTTTGCAGAGGAAGGTGACTGTCCGCTTTGCTCGGATTACCAAAAATGGCACTTTTCTTGCCACTGTTTTCCTAAATGTGTCACAGTGGCATATTTATTTTAGAAAAGTGATGTAGCCATCAGTCTCCTCCAGAAAGGACTGGCTGAATCGCTATCTCCAGCCCACCCAGAGTACTCCCAAGCACAGAAGTACATTTCCTGTGTGACCCACAGAATAGGCAGAGACTCCCAACTCGGAATGTGGAATGTGACTGATAAATTGATTGATTTGACACATGTTGTTTTGGGTGGGCAATTGGTAGGACATTTTTGAGGTCAAATCACTGTTTCCGCGGTTTGAGAAGATGGGGTGGTTCAAGGCGTGGATAGAACAGGTCATTTACGGATCCAGTCTGACCATTCTCACAGTGAGGGACCACTACCGAGTCAAACTGTTGCTGGACGGAGTGAGGTGTCCCAAATCCCCGGACTGTGTGAGGATGAGGGGGGTCGAGTTTGTCAGGAATTTGGTGACGAATAAGGAGGTGGACGTGAGGGTGGTTAGGGTGGATAATTATGGATTCCTTATTGGTTGGGTGAGCGTGGAAGGGAGGGGACTGGCCATGTCTTTGGTGGAGAATGGACTGGCTTTCCTCACTGCAGGCTCCGATAAAGACGAGGACATGAGGAATGCCCAAAGAGTGGCCAGAATGAAGCAACTAAATGTCCTCTCACTTATATAACCAGATCTGGGAAGATTCCCCGAAGCAGGCGGACAGAAGGATGTTGGAAATGTGTCTGTCGTACATAAAGGAGGACGAATTCTATCTGCAGAGAGTGACGAATTGTGACCATTCTCTGTGAGTGTTGTAGTGACGGTGATTGAGGAGACCATGAGAGAGTTGAACCCCATTGACAAGAGCAAGTTCTTTTTCCTCCCTCTTGCTCAACTCACAATCAACTCTCTGTGTGTTGTGAGGGCCAGATGTGACTTGAATTGGTACCGAACGAGAGTCGAGTCGGTCGACCAGTCGACAAATGAAATGCGACTGTATTTCATCGACTATGGCTATGTCTTGGTTGTGGGTGTATTGTTAGCAGATGGACCTGCCCATGTCCAGTCATGTGCGTAGTCTGCCCACACATTTGCAGGACTATCCCCCACTGTGTGTGAAATGCAGACTGGCCTTTGTGGAGTACAATCAGACATTTGTTTCCTGTGTTGTGAGGAATATGGCCAAGGAGACTGAGGATAACTGTCTGGTTGACATTGTGGAGGAGACTGACCGAGTCACCTATGTTGTCATGTTCACTCTTCTAGAAGGGGAGAGGAGGGACTTTGGGTTGGAGATGGTCAGACTAGGACTGTGTTCTGTCAGTGTTCACATATCTCAACAGTTTGCCCACGACTACTTTCTTGCTCAGGATGAGGCTAAGGCTCATAGACTTGGAATGTGGGCATCTGCTGATTTTGAATAATTTTTTAATAAAAGACTTGCATCAAAGATAATTTGGGCCACGATTAATTTAATTTTCAATTTGTTATCGCATCAGAAAAATTAGTTTAACAAAATTCGGACTTTAATTTTTCAAGCATTAGACCTGCCGAGATGCAAATTATCATGTTTTTGTGAAATGCAATAACTACAGTCTCATGTAGGTAATAAGTAGTAGGTGTGTTGTACTGATATGTGTTTTAAATTTACGGGACCGTATCTTTGAGAAAATATGAGACTTTATTTTGAAGATGTTGTGAATAACGCGGATATGATGGTATTGCCCTGCAGGAATACTACTAATGCATTTCCTTCAGTTCCCGGACTGATCCAAGGAGGAGACTCGTTCAACACAAGACATCCTTTGACGGGAGCAGGGTTGACTGTTGCTCTTTACGATGACATTCTTTTTCGAAACAGACTTGAAGGGGTTGACTTGAGTAAAAACCGGGCTTCCGTAGGAGACTTAGACATTTTCTATCAAAAAAGCCCTCAACCACTCGTTTGTGGTCAATGTCACGTCGGTTTTTGTACATATTTATAGAATTAGGAATATTTGTTCTTCTTGTATTGCGTATCTGTAAAGACAGGGGGCTGAGCCGTCTAATCTGTTTGCAATAATCTGTTGTGTCTGAATATTATAGTTCGGTGTCTTCTTTTATATTTTTTTAATCATTTTGCACTCTTGTTATTTTATTGACGAGTCTTATTTGCTGAAGTGTGCTTATTTGATTGCTCGTGATATATTTATTCATTTGATTAAGACTTGTTGGATTGTTGGTCCTCTCATTTGAAATGACATTCGAGCTATTCTGTCCATTTCATCATTTTGAGGCTATTAATACTTTTGAATCATACTTATTTTTTAATAATAAGCTGGATTTATTTAATAGTTTTTGACGTTGGAATTGAGTAAGTAGGCAGGTGATTTGGAGAAATCATTTTATGGGATACTCGGAAAAAAGTTTATTTGCAAAAGTTAGTTGACAACTGCCGGACATGACATTATCTGACCTAAGGTTCAAAAAATCGAAATACCGCTGTTTTTACCGAAAAGTATAATTTCGTCCCATTTTTGTTTAAAACGAGTGGTTTCATGATGAGAAATCAAAGTGACTTTTGAACAAACTGGGAAACATGATTTCAAACCCTCAATTAACATACATTATACGGATCGCAAAGACCATCTCCAATTACCATTCCAACTAAATTAATTGGCGTTGGATTGTTCCAGTTATATTGATCTATTGCAGAAACCATTGCAGGAATATATTTTCCGGCATAAGATTCTCCAGTAATGTAAAGGGGGTTAATCCTCAATTCTGGAAAAAGCAGATAAAATTGTTGCACGAAACTAACTCGTGTCAGTTTGATAAGATTACATTGATAAACAATAACCAACTTGTTCTTCGTTTGTAAGGTAGCACTCTGTATCTGAAAAACTAAATCCAGATCCGACCTAGAAGTAACTAATTAAAATATACAGGATTGTCGATGTAAATAACGCTAAACTCTTTTGTCCACGAAATCTCTCTTAATTTTACTGCATAATTAATTAAAAATAAATAACATTCGTCGTCTGAATTAAAAAAGTATGGACCATTTTCAACAAAAGCAGCATAAATTGAAGAAGTTCCGGGTCCACCCTGCAACCAAACTAGAATAGGTGCTGATATGTTTCCGTTCTTTTGTGATCATAAAAATAATTAAACCTCGGCTGGAAAATATCAGAAATATGTATTTCTTTCACATTCATTGCTTACTCTGAAAAAACCAGCGTAGAGTTCAGCATTTCCTATTATAGGTTCAACTCTGCTTAATTCCCTAGCCAATTCTCCTTGTCCATTATTTAAGTAGTCAGTAAGAATTAAAGGTTCGTCTCTTGAAATTTGAGGAGAATTTATGTAGTTACATCCAATGTAAAATATGTTTAAAATGATGAAGAAAATTTTCATTTTCTAATCTTTAAAAATATTTAAAAGTTTATTTATCTTTCATACTGTTGGTATTTATTTTATTTTATTTTTATTAAATATTATAGTTAATACAATAAAATTAAAAAATGTATCGCGAGAATAATTTTCCATTATTCGGTTGTTCGGTGTTTCTGACAAAGTCTAAGAATATGTCTAAATAATCAACATCTCGATAAGGTCACTTTTATGCTGATTAATCCCTTTAAAATGTGTTTGTCAAAAATCGACCGGTTTATTTTATTTCTTGTATTTTAGATTTCTTTGTTGCTGATCGCAATGGATATTCTTTGGAACAACCATTGCTTCTCCCGAGGCTCTCTCCGTCTTCTCAAGATCAGATTCCCGATTTTCCCGACGAGTTCGAACGATTTTTGGCTCATGACCCCGGAGGTTTCTACGGATATTGGGGAGAAGATGAAGTTGTCCAACAGGTTGGAATATTTCTGAACTTTATGTACCTCAGCCTTCTCAGCGGCTGAGCCTGTACTGATCGCGGAGTCAACTATATTGGTCTTTGAGAAGGTGTCTGTGCACGTGGAGTCCCACGCGAGGCATTTCCCATTACTCCACGGGAAAATGGTGACTCCATCTGGGCGTTTGCCGTCTCCACGGTCAAGCCCAACGGGTTCCAGTTCTGTCGGGAATCCAGCTGCTTGTAACGCAGCCGAAATAGTCTCGTTGATAGCGGAGTGTCTGGGAGCACGGCCAGTAAAAGATTTGTATATAAATTGGAGGGAAAGGACGTTTTTTCTATTTAAGAATTTTAATGTGGAAAAATTTCCTGATTTGATTATCCCATGCAAAAAGTCGACGACGAATTCTTGGATTTCTACCTGCTTTCATAAGAATTTCGACACCACTGAAGAGTAATTGGTTTTTTATATCAATAAGTATAGACAAATATTCACTAAAGATAAATATACAGGCCCCCCCTCTTCCGAGCATCGGGACACTACTCGACGGCGATTGCCTCAGAGTAGCTATCTCCCTCCGCCTCGGTTTGAAGATCTGCGAAATTCACAAGTGCCGCTGTGGGGCCATGATCGACCAGTACGGACTACACCCTCTTTCCTGCAGACGCAGTGCTGGGCGTGCCCCACGCCACGCTGCCCTAAATGACGTCGTCCTGAGGGGGCTCAAAGCTGCCGGAATCCCATCAATTCTCGAACCAGTTGGGCTTGCTAGGGGAGACGGAAAGAGGCCTGACGGTCTATCCACCTTCCCATTCGAGTTCGGAAAATCGCTGATATGGGATGCAACTTGCTCAGATACTTTTTCTGAACTAAATCTTCCTCCTTCAGCTGTCGCAGCTGGCTCTGCTTCTCGCAGAGCAGAAGAATTAAAGATTTCAAAGTACACACAATCTCTCGGAACGCTATCTGTTTACCCCGATCGCCGTGGAGACCTCTGGCGTAATCGGTGACAGGTCACTCATTTTCCTCAAAAAGCTGGGTCGTCTGATTTCTCGCAAGAGAAACGACACGCGTGAGTGTGGATGGCTCCTTCAGAGGATTTCCCTTGCCATTGTACGTGGAAACTGTTTCTCCATCTACGAGGCGGGGAAGTCCTCTTGTTAACTCTCTTTTCTCTCTGTTTTCGTTTACAGTTATTATTTTCAAAAAATAAACTCTAATTTCTAAAAAAAAAAAAAAAATATACAGTCGGTTCAAAAAAAACGTGACCACTTAAAAATATGTGTTTTTCTTAATTTGTGTATCTTATTTTCAAAAATTTTAATACTAAATTAAAATCATTTAATCTACATGATTCATTATTTATTATTTCATGATCGGCTATATTCCCAGGCTAACCAAGTATTTTAAAAAACCTTTGTTCAAAAAAAACGTGACCACTTATTTTTGTTACACTTTTTTTTACAATTACTTGATTTTTCTTTAATTACTTGATTTTTCGGCGGGATTTCCTTCGGTTCTCGAACCACCGGGCCTTGATCGCGGCGACGGGGAACGTCCTGACGGGATGACCCTTTTCCCTTTGAAGGCGAAAAGGCCTCGTCTGAGACGCAACCTGCTGCGACACCTTTTCTGCTTCTCACTTAACTTCGTGTGCTCTGGAGGCCCAATCTGCAGCTAAGAAGGCTGAAGATTTAAAGCTTTTAAATATTCTGCCCTCTCGGAGAAGTTTTCCGTGGTGCCGATCGCGGCGGAGACGTCGGTGCTCTCGGTCCAAAAACAGAAAGTTTCTTCGCAAGCTCGGAGCCAAAATCTCATTGCGCACCCATGATCCTCGGGAGGCGAATTGGCTAATGCAACGGTTCTCGATTGCCATCATCCGGGGAACACTTTGGCAATCCGCCAGGCTACATACATAAACATAATCCTATTGAGAAATTAATTATCGATATTAAATTCAAAATTAAAAAATTCGAAGATTTGAAGAAAAACTTTAATAAATTAATATCAAAATCCAGCACGATGTCATCTCAAAGTTTCCTGATCAAAAAATATTCAATAGCGGAACAATTAAGGCGAGGATGCTCACAAAGAACAATCGCCAAAGAATTCAATGTTTCAAAATCTTTTGTGCAGCAAGTCAGCGCGAAAATGAAAAACGGAATGCCTTTTGAACGTGCCGTTGGTTCTGGTCGTCCAGAAAAACTTACTCTGGCGATTAAAAACGCAATATTGACGAAATATGATCAAAATCATTTTTCCACTTTACAAGAAATTGCAAATTACATTGAATCTAAGCACAATTTACGACTTTTTCGATCAACAATAAGGAATGCTTTATATTCTTTTGGACTAGAAAATCGAAAACCGTGTAAAGAACCGTTATTACGACCAGTAAACGTGTTAAAGAGAAAATTATTTGCTGAAAATTATTTAGGGATCTCGTCTGAAGGTCTAGGCAAAATTATTTTCTCCGATGAAACAAAATTTGAGTTATTTTCAGCAAATAAAAGAAATAATGTTCGATATTTTCGCGGTGAAAGATATCATTCGGCCAACATTTTACCTACAGTTAAATTTGGAGGAGGAAGTGTTCTAGCTTGGGGCTGTATTTCGTCCAATGGAGTAGGCCGGCTCGTTTTTATTGACGGAATTATGACGGATGCGCATTATGTGCAAATTTTAGCACAAAATTTAAACCAATCCGCCGGAGAAATGAGTTTAACTGACTTAGAGTTTATGCACGACAACGACCCAAAGCATACAGCTCGAGTCACAAGGAAATTTCTTGAAGAAGAAAAATCAAAACAATTAATTGGCCTGCACAAAGTTCAGATCTCAATCCAATCGAGCATGTGTGGGCCTATATAAAGTTCCAGTTACGCAATATGGGAAGGCTTGATAAGGAAACTTTAAAGCAAGAAGTTTTGAAAATCTGGAACAACCTCCCCCCGGAACTAATAAGAAAATATGTTTTAAGCTTCCACAAACGAGTTCTGAAAGTATATAAGACGAAAGGGAAGCATATTTTACTAATCGAATTTGGTCACGTTTTTTTTGAACAATGTTTTTTTGAATACAGTGAATCCTCGCAAATTGGCCATTTTTGGTACATAGAGATTTTATGGCCAATTTGAGAAAATGGCCAATTTGAAAAAAATCAATATTTAAAAAATAAAATAAACACGTTTAAATTTTATTAAAATAAAATTCAATCCCTAATTCCTTTTTATTTGCTCTTTTTACATTTTCTTTGTATTTTCTTATTGCAGTAATCAGCGAAACATCATTCTCATTTTCTGCATTACAGTAAAGTTGCCTTTCTATTCTAGTTAATGTCTTTGCAATATCTTTTCTATCGAGTGGATATATGATTTTTGTCTCTTCGTCGCTAATTTCAGACTCTTGATCCTCTTGTAAACAATTTTCGTTTATATCTTGATCTTCTGTGTTTTCGATATTTAGAAAATCTTCGCTCATTAGAGGATCGAAAATGTCAGTTCTTTCAATTTCAGTCTCATAATGTTCAATTAATGTATTTTCGTGATTAGATTCATTTAAAATCTTAAAACAATTTTGAATAGTTTCAGTAGATACGTCATCCAAGCCATATTAACAAACAAAATTGCATCTTTTAATGTCAATTTTTTGTATGAATTGTATACAGAAATATTTTCAGTCTCCAGCAAATCAGTTAAGTACTGTAGCTTTCTTCTCATGAAATGAGTCTTGAAGGTTTTTATAATTCCAATATCCATTGGTTGTAGTAATCCAGTAGAATTTTTAGGAAAAAATAAAATCTTAATACAATCCAAGTTTTGAGGAATAGAATGTGCAGGACAGTGGTCTATTAGCAATAAAATTTTCTTCTTTTTAATTTTAAGCTGGAGATCAAAGCTAATAATCCAATCAATAAAAATAGATCCAGTCATCCAAGCTTTCTGTGAGCTATAATATGAGACAAGACATCCATAGTCAAAATTTTTAAAACATCTAGGCATTTTTGGTTTTCCAATCATCACAGGTTTCAATTTATGACTTCCGGTCATGTTTGAACAAAGCATAATAGACACACGGTCTTTAAAATTTTTGTATCCTTGGAATCGGTTTCTGCATACGCTTTTCGATGGAATAAGCTTGTAGTATAATGCAGTTTCATCCAAATTATAAATTAGATCAGGCTTATACGATTTAGAAATTTCTTTAAATTCTTCACGAAAAGAATTAATGTCAACTACTTTATCTGTTCGCATCTCTCCATGTAATTTTAGCATTCTAAAACCGTGTCTCTTTTTGATTTTGCCAGAAATCCATTAGAATTTTTAAAGTTACTAAGTTGTAGCTCTTCGGCAAAATGCGCAGCCTTACACGATATTAAGGAATCATTCAAAAACCACCTAAAAATTGGTTTTCAATTAATACCTTTAGACTCTATTGTATCCATCCATTCGATCAATTTTTCTTCAAGCGTAGGAAATTTTGGTTTGTGAGCAGCTTTATACGAATTTTGATAGATTTTCGAATCCCGTAAAATAGAGTCTTTATTAAGCAGTAGATTATTGATCGTCTTTCTCGAGATCGTCTTGTGGAATAAATGTGAGAATCTGTCAGCCAGAAGCTGACACGAAACACTGTCATTTTCTTCCTTGTAGTTTATAATTTGTGTTTTTTCAAGAAAAGTGAGCCGAGTATAACGTCCACGAGAAATTTTATAAGACATGTGATTAAAGAAATAGTTTATTTTCTAATTAAAAAAATAATAATTCAAAAATTGTGGCCAATTCTCAAATTGGCCAATTTACTAAGAAAATTAATTTTTTTCTTAGTAAATTGTGAAAAAATTGGCCAATTTAAAAATTGGCCAATTTGCGAGGATTCACTGTAGTTTAATTTCATGTATTTACTAATAATTAGAGAATGTTGTTTACTAGATGTTTCAGACCCATGTTTTTTTTCATAGAATATAAGATAAAAATAATTTTTTAAGTAAAAAGTTTTTATTGATATTTGTCTTTTGAGGGCGGAAAAGGCCTCGATAATTTAGCATTAACGGTCTCGTAGCGCTTCATAGATCGCATGCAAGAAAATTATCCCCACCATTGCCGCAAAGCTCAGTCCAGTCCAACTCGGGGTCGGCGTGCCTGGAGGATGTGCTGCTGTTCATGCTATCCGCACTTTCTCAGAAGCGTGCAGGAAATCACAATGTCCAAACATTCTGATCAAGCTTGACATCAGAAATGCATTCAACAGTATCCGACGGGACAGAGTTTTTGAGGCCTGCTCTGAGTATTGTCCTTCCTTATTTGGGCTAACTTTCGAATCATACGGCCAACCATCTTCCCTTATTTTTGATTCCGACACTATCCCGTCTGCTTCGGGAGTCCAACAGGGAGGCCCTCTGGGGCCACTCCTTTTTTTGTCTTGGAATCTCTGAGGTGACCAAGCTTCTATCTTCTCCATTAAATCTTTGATATCTCGACGACGCTACTCTCGGTAGCTCTCCGACATCGTTCTGCAGGACATAATTAAAATCATTCCGGCTCTGGAGAAAATCGGTCTCATTTTAAATTTCTCCAAATGTGAAATTTCCAACCTCGAATCCTCGCAATCTATTTTCGAAGACGCTGTTTCCTCTTTCTGCGATCTTATCCCGGGAGTTCAATCTACTCCCATTAACGAACTTTTTATCCTCGGAGCCCCGGTAGCTGGCAACTCTATCGATGTGGCCCTACGCAAAAAAGAACTTTTCTCGAGGAAGCTTTTGATCGTATCAGACAGCTGGACTCGCTTGTACATAAAATAAAGTGTGTTATAAATCAATATGGCTCTGCGGGAAGACTATAAAAATTATTTTTTTTACTGATGTCCGCAGGAAGTGCGTGCTTTAGCCTCCTCCGGAGTTTCCCCTCTGCCCATTCCTAACTTAATTTGTTTTCATTTGGAGACAGAAGATAAAGGAGACATTGAACAAAACCCTGGACCCGCCAGGAAGAACCTACTTCGTATCCTGCAAGTAAACATTAATGGGATCGCCCACAAGACCACTGAACTCTGTTCCTTCATGGAGAAGTACGACGTGGACATTGCTTTGGTGCAGGAAACGAAGCTCTCGCCCAAAAACCGCCTGCCCGATTTCCCGGTTACTCATACATCCGGCGAGACAGACCGAACTCCGTAAATGGCGGGGGCCTTTTAACCCTTATCAGAAAATCAATCCCTTTCTCTAACTGTACATCACAAGCTTACACACTAATCGATAACGACCCTGTAATTGAGCTGACGGCTATAACGGTCTCTACAGGGCGCTCAACCAGAAGGCTGATCAACATGTACATCCCTCCGTGTTCATCCTGTCCTCACGGCTGGACCCCTTCAATACAAAACCTCCAGTCCCTCAGTAATGTCTTTATCTGTGGTGATATGAACGCAAAGAGCCCGATTTGGCTTAAAAATCAATGCCTCAACTCAAGAGGAACTCTTCTACTTGATCAACTTGACGGTTTAGTCATCCTCAACAACTCCTCATCCCATACCAGAACCCCGTCAAGAAATGGCGACGCAATCTCCTCTCCCGACATCTCACTGTGTACTCCTATTCTGGCCTCTGCTACCTCCTGGAAGGTGGTTTATGACCTAACCAGTGACCATAACCCAATCATAATCGAGAATGCGCTAAAATCTAACATTGACCTACAACGCCACTGTTACACTAACTACAAAAGAGCTTCCTGGGACGAATACCGCCTTGCCCTAGAAAACTCTCTGAATGACTTCACATCAACAGCTTTCGCTCGACTAATGCAGCAGTCAATCACCTTAATGCTCTCATCATTTCCACCTCCAAAAATTTCATCCCCCAAGGAAAAATTGAAAAGTTCCGCCCTAACTACAGCCACGAAGTGAAATCCCTCATAAAGACTCGCAACAAACTGAAACAGATATCAAGGCACTCTGCCGAGTCCTCCATTGAATTGGCTAACCTAAACAAACAAATCACCGCTGCCATTAACCTGCACGCAATTCTAAGTGGACCGAATTTATCACCTCAATCGACTACAGATCTAACAGCTCCAAAATCTGGAAGACCCTGAAGGACATGAATGATTTGATTTATGAAAAGCCCAGTCCCATGAATCTGCCACTTCTAACTCAAACACCCCACTGAATCCGGTTCAGGAGGCAAACTCGCTCATGAACTACTACGCCTCCTTAAGCCACAAAACCTCAAACAAAAACGACCGAAAGGTCGCCAATCTCGGAGGAGCTTACCTCGCACGGAATCCTTACCGCCTTTCACTGCAGACGAAGTTTCGCAGTGTATAAAAAACTCGAAGAATTCCCCCGCCACGGGGCCTGACAACATTTCTATCCACCACCTTAAAAGACTTGGCCCCAACGCCATCAACGCTATAGTGTCTATTTTCAACAATTCCGTTGTAAAAAACGAAATTCCATCTCTTTGGAAAAAATCACGTATCATCTCGTTAATCAAACCGAACAAACCGGCTGGCATTCCAAGCTCCTACCGCCCAATCTCTCTTTTGTGCACGCTATCTAAAATCCTCGAAGACTAATCCTTTCACGAGTCTCGAAACACTTACCAACATCCCACACCCAACATGGCTTCAAACCACTGCACTCAACAACCACTCACTTAACAACGCTTTCCCAGTTCGTCCTGGACGGCTTCAATGTGAAGAGGCCCCCTAAACGAACAGTTCTAGCTTCCATCGACATATCTAAAGCTTTTGACAGCGTCCCCCGTTGCGGTCTCACCAAGAAAATTCTCATGACCGGCCTAGACTCAAACTACAAATCCTGGCTTGCTAACTTCTTATCGGGCCGCATGGGCTACGTCTCCCTCATGGACCACTGTTCCAAACAACGCTATCTTCCAAACGGGGTACCGCAGGGTTCCGTGCTGTCTCCATCCCTGTTCAATCTTGGCCATTTTTGGTACATAGAGATTTTATGGCCAATTTGAGAAAATGGCCAATTTGAAAAAAATCAATATTTAAAAAATAAAATAAACACGTTTAAATTTTATTAAAATAAAATTCAATCCCTAATTCCTTTTTATTTGCTCTTTTTACATTTTCTTTGTATTTTCTTATTGCAGTAATCAGCGAAACATC